>NW_004949115.1:3114567-3162641 GCF_000317375.1 Microtus ochrogaster
GTTCCGTTCATTTCTGGATTCTATACTGTTCCGTTCATTTCTGGATTCTATGCTGTTCCGTTCATTTCTGGATTCTATACTGTTCCATTCATTTCTGGATTCTATACTGTTCCATTCATTTCTGGATTCTATACTGTTCCATTCATTTATGGGTCTAGCATTTCTATACTCCCACAGATACAGCCTTGAAATAACCCTGAAAACTGGGGGGATGTGAACTACTATTTGAGGTTGTTCTTTTTTATCCTCCCTATATTAAGAAAAGGTCTTTCTATGTAACTCAGGCTGAACTTGAACTTACAGCTTTTTTATCTCACTTTTCTGGATGCTGGAATTGAAGGCATGTATAAGACTCTCAGTACATGGTCTAGGAATGAAGTCATGTGAGAATTCTGAGTGCTTGTGAGAAAACTCCAAAAACAAAAACAAAAACCAAGAATCTTGTGACCTCAGTTTCTTCAAAACACTGAATTCTTCCTGGAATGTGTCTACGGGCTCCTCCCAGGTGTAGTGGACAGGAATGAGTTTACCTCAGCTTGCTCGGCTGATCTTACTCAATTCATGTTTATATGCCTCTATGGAAAAATATGTTTTTGCCACATGTGGCTTGTTCTTGCGATTGTATACAGCTTTAACTCATGGGACCTTTACTCATCTGACAGTTCTAAACCTTCAGAGTATAAACTGTCAGGTGCTCTGAATAAAGTTGGCTATTGCATGAGCCTTAGTCCGCCTCATTTTTCAGCTCCACTCTCCCAGGTCCCACTGTCTTTAGAGCAGTAACACAGCACATCCAGCTTCTACAGTTCTTATGCATCCAAATTGTTTAGATTATACTGGTTCTTGGGCTTTTCCAATACTTAATACTATCTCATGAGAATTCTTGTTGAAATGCTAATTCATAGGTTAGTTTAAGATGAACCAACACCTTAACGATGAAGTTTTTGATCCACAAACATTTTATATATGTATATATATATCCATTTTTATAGTTTCTTTGATTTTTTTTCTCCATACTTATGATTGAACTCAAAAGCCTTGAGGATGCTAGAGGTAAGTGCTCTACCACTGAGCTAAAATTGCCAGATCCTGTGATTTCTTTCATTGGTGCTGTACAACTTTTAACATATAAATCTTGCTCACATTTTGAATATTTATATCTAAGAACGTAATGTTTCTGGTGGTGTTATAAGTGATAAATCTTTATCTCAGTATGTCCTGCAGATTTTTTTGGGATGTCTTTTGCCATCAATAGGTTTTCAACTGTCCTAAATCTCAAATGGACATTCAAAGTTGTACTGAAGCATGATATTAGTTTTCTCTCATTGCTGTTGCAAATTACCATCCTTTGATGGCTTACGTTAGCACGGCTTTTTACCTTTTGTGGAGGTCAGAAGTAACTGAGGTGTTGGCTGTTCTACATTCCTTCTGGAGGCTTCAGGGAAAATACCTGTCATTGCCTTTTCTAGCTTCTGGAGCATTCCTGCATTCTATTTCATGGTCTCTTCCTTGACTCATTTCCCCTTTTTTTATTCCATTGCAACCCTGCTATGGATGGCGGTCAAACCTCCACCTTTACTCCAGCTTATACAGATTCTGATTATATTTAGGGTTTGTCTAAATAATCCTGGATGATCTCCCTCTTTAACTTTCCACATCTATAATTTCTTTCTGCCAGATATTGTAACATTTACAGGTGCCAGTGATTCGTACCTAGGAACAGTTGAGGGCCATTGTGCAGTCTAATTGCAGTATTGAATAGAATAGTATTGAATAGAAATACCCAGTGAGGTATATCAATGCTAACAAAAAGACAATTGCAGAGGGCATTTAAAGAATGTCCTGGTAGCTTTGCTTTAAAAGTAATAAAAGTACCTTGTCTCCTTGTTTCAAAGTGCGCAGCTGAAGCCTTCCAATAGCTTTTTTAGCATCTGCCTTTAACTGTCTCTGTAATAAAAACAGATATTAGAAGACATGTGTTTAAAAGAAGTATGATAAGAAGGTATAGTAGTTTAATAGTAATTGAAAAAAGTTACTATCCAAATAAAAATTCAGAGATTAAAATCTGCGGCTGGGGAGATGGCTCAGTTGGTAAAGTACTTGTTATGCAAGCATAAAGCTCTAAGTTTGATGCCCAACACCCACAGAAAAGCTAGGCACCATAGTTGCTGACCTTCCCTGTCACTTGGATACCCTGTCCCTTTAAGCCCCACCCCCACCCCAGAGGCAAGCTGATCTCCTGCCTCCCTTTACTTGCCTCTTCTGAAGAGGTAACTATTGCCTCTCCCCTCTTTCCCCTTACCCCCTTCTTTCTTCTCTCTCCCCTCTCTTTCTTCTTTCTCTGTCCCCCCCCTTCTCTCTTTCTCCCGTTCTCCCCTCCCCTCCATAACCCCTCACTCCTATATCATTCCCAATACCCACTAAATAAATTCTAGACCCAAGCTCTGTCCGCATGGTGTATCTGTCTGTCTCCCACCTGAGATGGTCTCCCACCCACCGGGGCCTACCAGGGTCACACCACCGAATATCTTTCAATAGTGTGTAACTCTGATTCCAGCACTGGGGAGGCAGAGACAGGAAGATCACCAAGCTTTGCTAGCCAGTCAGTCAGGTTGGTTCAGTGAGCTCCAGGTTCAATGAAATACTCTGGCTCAGCAAGGAAGATGGAGGGCAATTGAGGAAGACACCTGTCTTTGACTCTCCATACATATGAGCAAATGTATGCATGCCCACACTCAATTTTAATTAAAAAAATTTATACCATATATATATATTTGGTTTTTCGAGACAGGGTTTCTCTGTGGTTTTGGAGCCTGTCCTGGAACTAGCTCTTGTAGACCAGGCTGGTCTTGAACTCACAGAGATCCACTTGCCTCTGCCTCCCAAGTGCTAGGATTAAAGGCGTGCGCCACCACCGCCCAGCTTATACAATATATTTTGATCATATTCTTTCTTTTAACTTCTCTCAGATCCTCCTCCCCACCTCTGTATCCATCCAACTTCATGTTCTCTCTCTTCCCTTTCCTCCCTCCCTCCACAAAACAAAACAAAACTAACACCAAAGTTAGTCCAAAAGTGCCTTAAGGCAAAAATACCAAAACAAAACAAAAACTGCACAAAACAAAACAAAAACAGAATCTGTTTTGGTTTAGCTCGCTACTCCTGGATATGGGGCCTGCCCTTGAGTGTTGTTGACATACTCAGTGACACGCCAGTGGAGAAAACTGGTTTTTCTCTTTCCCAGCAGGTATCAATTACAAATAGCTTCTTGGCGCACGGGCGCGCGCGCACACACACACACACACACACAAATTCATTAACCATATTACATATCTTATTTATCTGATATCAAGCAGGATCTTCCAAATTACTGAACCTTTTCCTTCTAGCCCACTGAGTAAGCTGTATGCTGCCTATATCCCCAGCTGTGTGTAGCCACCCACTAGAGCAGTGGCCCTCACCCTTCCTAATGCTCCCATCTTTAATGCAGTTCTTCATGCTGTGTTGAACCCCGACCATCAAATTATTTTTGTTGCTACTTCATACTTGTAATTTGCTACCGTTATGAACTGTAATCTTATATGCAGGATACCTGATATGCGCTCCAAAAGGGGTAGCAACCCATAGGTTGTAAACTGCTGTACTAGAGTACGGTCTGTCCACCAGGGCTACATGCTAAACTAAAACTGACTTTCCATTCCAAGTACCCATCCACTGTTAATAGTTCAACTAGGCGTGGATGCTGCCAGCCCCTCCTCCTTCCTGTCCTAATGCTGACTGGTTTGATCTTGTACAAGTCTCGGTGAGTTAATCACAGTTGCTATAAGCTCATGAGTCTAGTGGTCCTATAATGTCCAGAAGATACTATTTTGCCCTTGTCCTTTCCAGCAACATCTGGCTCTTATCATTTTTCTGCTCCCTCTTCTAAGATATGCTCTGAGCCTTGGGGTCAGGCAGTGTGATGCAGGATGTCCCGTTTATGGTTGAGTACCCCACCAACACTTGTTCTCTCTACATCGATCAGTTGTGAGGTGCAGAGTTAACTCCTATGCACTGCACAGAGACACTTCCCTGATAAGGACTGAAAATTGCACTAATCTATGGATTTACACATATGAATCTGGAAGGCAGTTTGATGCTATGTCCATTTAGCAAAATACCATTAATATGTAATATGTCTACCCCCTGGGTTCTTGGCCAGATTTATAGTACCAATCATTAGTCTCCTCATATTGAGTAGACCTTAAATCCCCCAAATTACTGAAACCTACATACTGTGTTTCTCTACTTTTAAAAATAGCACGCCTGGGACCATAATTGTAAAAAACAGTATGCCTCTCTCCCAAATGAATTCAGATACTATGAATTTTTGAAGCAATTTTTCTATTTTTAAGGCTCAGAGGACCTTAAAGTATACCTTCTTCAATTTCTTTTCTGAAATGGGCCTTGTTCAAACAAAAGTGCACAGGATTTGAATTCAAATGGACCTAGATTCAAAATCTGAATTTGTCACTGAATAAAGAATAATACTAAGAAGTCACTGAATTTTTGAACTTACCTACTTTTCTATGAAATGTGGATAATAACAACCTTATAATATTCCGTATTAGGAAAACGTGCTGCTAATAACCACCATTGTCTAGGAAGGAGGACAGATTCCGAGTTGTCTCATTGAGCACATATCTAGATAAGTCTGGATATTCAATGTCAGACTAAAGCTCAGGAACAAGGACTAAGGCATATGAAGTGGGATGATGCTATAAGTTCAGAACGGATGATAAAGAATGGAATTGTTGAGAGGCTGTCTTTCTTCTATGCAGTTTGAACTGGCGCCAGGAAAATTAATGTCACAAATAAATCCTCCTTTTTCTTTGAGAAAAAAAAAGTCTGTATTCTAGATAAGAATGTCTCCGGTGACTATATCAAGTGTTTAAAATGAAGTTGAGGCAACCATCTCAGGACGCCAGCGGATTGGACAGAACCAACAGAAATCAACCATCTCAGAATGCCAGCGGCCAGGACAGAACCACCAGGACACCGCCAAGATCATCGGATACACCCTGGACCCCTCACCGCCCAAAGCCAGCAGGAAGCAGTCATGAAAGACTGGGCTACGCCCCTATTCCCTACCCTCTAAGGCCCCCCCAATTTTTTAACAAAATAAAAAGGGTGATATGTTGTTCCTTTGGAAACTACAACTCCCAGACTCCTCCTGGACTATAGATACCTGTGCGCAGGTGTGCGCACAGGTATGGGACATCCTTCCCAGACACCCTTGCGCTCCCCGTTAAAAAGGCAGGGCCACACGAGGCTCTCTCTCTCTCGTTTGCCTTTCCTTGTGTGTCCTGCACCCCTCCCCGCCCTTTTGTGTTCCCCTCCCCCATTAAAGTGGACCCACGTGGGACAAAAAAAAATGAAGTTGAAGTAGGTTTCACATGAGGGCAGGTGCTGTGTGGACTCAATAGCATTGCAGCAAGACACAATACACAATCTTATTTTGAATTGTAAAAATGAATAAACTTACCAGAAATTCAGCAAACAATAGCTGTTCAACCAGAGTTCATTATGAGAATGAAAATACAACACCCCCCCCCATGCAGGGTCTGGTCCCTAGCAGGGTCTTCAGCTGACACGTTACATGAAAGTTAGATATAATACAAATAAAACATCTACCACAGTGCCTGACATATATAGATACTCAATAAGCTATCGACTAAATGAAACTATAAACTATTACTTATAAATAAATAACACTGGGTACAGGTAACATGTCCATAAATATTTCTGACAAATATATGTTGGAAGGAAATAATCCATAGTATGGGTATGTAAATAATGTCCTCAATGCCACATGATATATCCTCCATACCATTTTCGAAAGGTATTTGACTTAAAGCTAACAGATTACTAGCCAAACTATTTTTCTTCTGTCACAGGAATAGCAAACATCCCTCTCAGATGGCTACTTTAGCCAGTAACTACAGATCAATGGCAATAACTCATGAGGGTGTCGATGAAAGTCCTAGTAAAGAGAACTTGATCTTTATATTCCTGGAGTCTAGCCCAATAAAACCGTCCAGAAGTCAGCAGTTTTCTGATAGTTGTTCAGTTTTTTGAGCCTATGGTCTGTTAAACTGTTTTCCTTTCACTGAACAGCTAGGACCCACAGGCCTGGCTGTGGCTCAGATTTCTAGGCCTGGGCACTTCCTTATCATGTAGATCAGGAGCTACTCAGACACTGAGGGAAAAAAATGCAAGGGGAAACAGAGCCAATGAGAGACAGGACTGTAATAAACCCAGAAATATATCTTTGTTGATTCTTCTGTTATTTGTCCTTAAAGCATTTCTGATTGAGGTTTAAGCGACAAGCTCTGTAGGCAGTTGGAGAAAGGTACTCATTAGGAAGTGGTATTTCCCTAGCATGTTTATTTGATTAATTGTCCATACTCTGGAATGGGAGGGTGATCTGGTTACAGTATCTGTCACACTACTCATCTCCACGGTTGACTCATCTAAGCTGGCTGGCTAGGTCGGTGTCCCCTTTCAACCTTACCCCTCCACGTGTAGGTCACCCAAACTTTCATGCCTGGTTGAAGAGGACAACCTTCCCCTATAGAGCAGGAACATCCCTTCATCAAGGGTATTTGAGTAGCTGTGCTGTCCTGATAGAACCTCCAAACAAGCTCTCAAGTCTGTATTTTCAGATTCCTCATCCCTAAATGTTCAATTCAATCTATTATCAGTCCAATGGTGGTGTTTATATACATTTACTCGTAATGAATGCCAAACAAGTAATCTTTACTGCAGCTACCATCGTAACACAAGTTAGTTTGAGTTTTAGGCCCAAAGGCAAAGTTATATGCCATGTATGAATCTATTCCCAAGAAACAAAAGAGCTGGTATTAATACCAAGCTAAAAACAGGTGATGGGGTGAACTACACACACACACACACGCACAACCAAACTGCAAATGCCAAGTTATTAACAAGAAACTTGATTGTAGAAGATCTCTGAAGATCTACAACATCTAAAGACAGCATGCTGGTTCAAATTGTAATTTATCATTTATTCCATAAAAGTGAATATTTTATGTAGTTCTCAGCCCTCACCAGAGAAGTTCCTGTGTGTAGTGGATGGTGGGAAATGCGAAAACTCACAACTGGTCAAAATGCAAAGAATAAGTAAGTATCAGGGGAGTGCTCAACCACAGATGGAACATCGGTATCACACCCGTCAAAACTCAGGGACCTCTCTCAAAGGATACAGCAGGACAACCGTAAAAGCTAGAGGTCAGGGATGGCTCACACGAAATGTCTTCTGGGCATGAGAAGACCACTGAACTCATGAACTCATCGCGGCTGTGGTTGCCTGCACAAGATCAAACCAGACAACATTCCAGCTCGGAGGGAGGGACTTTGCGAATTCCCAGGCCTAGTTAAGGAGCTAGTTACAAAAGACGGGTGCTGGGAGAGGGAAGGTCAATTTCCTTTCAGGGTATGGCTCCTGGTAGCTGACCCACACTCTAGTGCAGTGGTTCTCAACTTTCCTAATGCTGCAGCTCTTAAAACAGTTTCTCATGCTGCCGTGACCCCTCAATCACACAATTAGTTCATTGCTACTTTATAGCTGCAATTTTTTGCTACTGTTAGGAATTGTAATGTAAATATCCGACATGCAGGATATCTGATTTGTGATCCTTGTGAAAGGGGTCACAACCCACAGGTTGAGAACCCACTGCTCTAGTGGGCAGCTCCATGCCCATGATATACAGGCAGCACAAACTGGGTTAAAAAAAATAGCACAAAGTTCACAGGGAGTGGGGAGAGTGGGGTGGATCTGGGAGCAATGGTAGAGAGGGTTTGTAGGGTGAATGTCTTAAAAATACATTGTATGAGATTTTCAAGAAAGTAATAAAAATAGTTTTAAAAGAGCTCGATGCACCGTAATTGAATTTATTATTCTTTTATCTTTCTCGCACTAGGCAGCTAGTAGCTGGAGGGCTGGGCTTTAATAGTAAGTTTTTAAAAATTCCCATAGTGGTTGCTCACTTAAGAGTATATTTAATTTAAAAACATAAACACTTTCACCACTTTCTCAAACAGGACATTTCTCGGCTTTACCTATTCAAAGCCTTTTTTCCAGTACATCTGGGAAAAGAAAAAATTTAAAAGAACATTTAGCGGGCTCCTAGTATGGATCAGGTTCAGCCCAAAGAGTTTTACCTGTGTCATCACATATAATCATTAACCAACTTGTGAAATAGGTATTTTAATATCCACGCTTTATAGACACGTCAAGTGGGTCGTGAGTATTGACTAAAGTCCAAGCAGGTGGCTAGTTGCAGGGCTGATTCACTTCCACCCCAGCTTGTACCTGACTTTAAAGCCGGCGATCCCTCCACCCCCTCCACCGCAGGACACTGCCTCCTTTGTGTGCTAGAGAAGAAGCCTTTAAAAGGCTTCGCATTCCTTATGAAATAGATAAAGGAAAGAAACAGGGGAGGGAGCCCTCCAAGTCAGCTATTATTCAGTCTTGAAATTGTTTCTAAATTGCTCTACACTGTGATTTGAGAAGCGGTTTAAATAGGCATATTATACTAACAGCCTCCGCTCCTCTTCAATCCTCAGGCATATCTGCTTTAAGAATATTTGACAATAGAGTTGAGAATTAAAGAAAAAAAAAACACTGCTTTCTGTGTGTAGGCCAATTTTCTTAACAGAAGCTTGATGACATTTTTCAAATCAATCAAAGTTTTGACAGTGTCAGAAACTGAAGATATCAGCTATACAGTTTTGGGTTTATTGTTGCTGTTTTGGTTCTGAGACTTTCCAACTTGACATGAAGGAAGGAGCTGAAAATAAACTCAGAACAATTATTATTTCTTAAAATTTTTCAATTTAAAATGGCAAGGAACACAAGATATTCTATTTAGTTCATTCATGCCAAATTAGGTAAAACATATGTCAGCCTTGTGATTTGTCAGCCTGGGTTTTGGTCACAGGGTATTTAACATGCAGTGTAACTGAAATATATATGAACAACATCACTTCTATAGTTAAACTAATTACTGAATGGGGCTAGAGCACACAAAAACAAGAAAGCGGTTAGCACAAACAAACTAGATTTTTCTGCACATAAGTCACTGCCTTTAAAAAACAAACACTTCATTAAAAGCTAAAAATAAGAACGTTTTCCAAGAATTAAAGTAAAAAATTACGATCTTGGCTTAGAGTTTATAAAACGATGCTTAATTTTTTAAAACATATATATAGAGTGAGAGGATTCTTTTCCTAGGATACATTCCTGGGAGCAAATGCAATGTCTGTGCTAAGTGGCAATTTAGGCATGTGAGAATTTGCCTTGCTTAATGAAAACTTATGCATAATACTTGAAAAAAGGAATCCCCACATTATGAAAGATTTTTCTTCAATTAAAAAACAAAGAAGCAGACCTTAAGAAAGACATACATAGATCTACATAGGAAGGAGAAAAATACAAGATCTCCTGAGTAAATTGGGAGCGTGGGGAGTCCCGGGAGCGGGGAGAAGGAGAGAGCAAGGGAAGGGAGGGGAACAAATAAAAGCAATAAAGAAATAAAGAAGCAGGCTGTGCAGTGCTGGCGCACGCCTTTAATCCCAGAACTTGGGAGGCAGAGGCAGGTAGATCTCTGTGAGTTTGAGGTCAGCCTGGTCTACTGAGCAAGTTCCAGGACAGCCAGAGTTGTTACAGAGACAAGCCCTGCCTCAAAAAACAAAAACAAAAAAATAAATAAATAAAAAATAAAAAAAAAGAAAGAAAGGAGGGAGGAGCAACTTTTGAAAAATGTATTCCTTATAGGAAGGGAGAAGCAAACAAAACAGGATCCCATGTCTGTAAATAGCCTGGAGAGAGGGATAAAGATGGCCACTATTGACAGTATAAGGACTGGACAGCAAGGAAGAAATATGAAGAAAAGGAAACTTGGCAAATGAACATGATACAACTAAGATTGTGTAGCCTTTTCAAAGAAACATAATCAGCATGTTTAGAAACCATGTTATACCTGTAAATCTGTACTTTTGAATTAACTCTGGCCCCTCGCAAACATGTCCCCTTCTCCCAAAGGGTAACTGCTGTCCCGATCTCTCCTTCTATGAGGTTAACTTTTCACAAAGAGAAGAAAATTCTGGAATTGTGCTATTCAAATTCATTTACTTGAATTTGCTAGGAGAGCAGCTCTTAAGTGACCTCACTATACCGAACTCTATGCTGCACATACACAGCACTTACATGCACTGTTGTGGTAAGGACAGGTTTAATAAACTAGCTATGGTGATCATTTCACAATGTACACCATAACAAATCAGCACAGGGAACATTTTGGATATCATTTTATTTGCCAATCATGCAACAATAAAGTTGGGGAGAGAATTAGTGACATGATCTGTGTATGGTTATGTCTGGCTGTAGTCCCAACCACTGTGGAAACCTGAGATGAAAGAATTGTCTGTGTCAAAAGTTCATCACCACCTTGGGGAACTAGTAGGGTTTGTGACTAAAATGTTCTCCAAGGCTCATCTTCCACGGGTGTTGATGCCAGGCTGTAGCACTACTACACAGTGGCAGAACCTGGAGGAAGGTGGGTCTGAGTGAAGGGAAATTCAAGTACTGACGGTAGACCCTTGAAGGGGATGCTGGAAACCCACCCTTTCCTATCAGCTTTTCTCTCCACAACCATAACAGGATGAATAACTTTGCTATATGGTCTGCTATGATGCTTTACATGGCCCAAAGTGGCAGGACTAAGTGATTATGCAATGAAATCTCAGCTCCAGAAACCGTAATAAAATTTTCCTACTTTAAGTTTTATCAAGTCCTTTGTAACAGTGGCAAAACCAAACCAATCAAACAGAAACACATCAACAACAGTGAAACCCAGTCTCAAAAAAAAAAAAATCAGTGAAACTAGTGTAAAATTAGAGTATATGAATATATTAAAATTCTGAGACCTGTTATTTGAGTTTTCTTTTGATCTGAGAGAAAGTCAGAAGACTGTGAAGGTAGGCCTCATTTAGACAAGTATTTGTTTAACTTACTCCATATAAGAGCCAAAATTCTCACAGTTTTGTAACAGGCCGAGAATAATTCTCAAATTTAGGCAAGAACAGGCCAATACATGTAAACACATCAACCACAAATATACACAAATGTGTATGTATAAAGATATGTATAGGCAGATAGATGATAGATTTGATAGAAAAATAATGGTACAAAATGTAAGCAGATAGTGGATTTTTCAGTTAATTTAACTAATGGAGAAAATTTTCCATAATTGGGAATATTTCAGATAATGTTTACAATAGTTTATATTCAAAGACATTTTTGAGACAGGGTCTCACATTGTAGCCCAGGCTTGTCTGAAACCCACTATGTAGCCAGGCTGGCTTCAGATACTCAGTGACCCTCTTACCTCAACCTTCAAGTTCTGAGATTACAGGCATGAGCCAGCAGCATACCACGTCCAAGCACAAATGTTAAGATACTAATACAGTTCAGCCCTTCTTCATCTGAGAGCACACACTGTGTTGCTATTTCTAACAGCAAGCTATAGGGAGATCTGTTGCATATTTCTACCTAGGGAACTAATTTGAGAATCAAAGTCCCAGACTCCAATCGTAGGAGTGGAAAGGGCTGGTCGCTAGGATGGTTCTGCTTGCAATCTGCTCATGTTGTCTGAAAGGCGGGACCCAGACAATGAAACCAGGTGCATATCATCTAGCTAGACTGTTGTGCAAAGCAATCTTGAAAAACTGGTACAACATGGTTCATTGCTCCAGCCGTATGTAACAATACATTAATCACTAATATAAAAGACACTTTGAGGGCCATATTCCTAGAGTTGGCTAATGTCCAATCATGGTTAACTTGGGAACATTCAAGGAGTAAGCTACTAGTTCTGCTCTGTTACCTCTTACAATCTATTCACATTGCCTTTGATCAAAATCTTTTTACAAAAAAACATTGTGTAGTACCTATTAGAAAAGTATTTATGTGTAAATACTTCATTTGGGATTTACTATAATGAATTCTAAGATTTTATATATGTTGGTATATCCATATTATGTTATGATATAAGCATATAATCACATTAAGTAGTATTCAGTTGATATTTATAGATTCAATTATTATATATAGTATAATATTTATATTAGCATAGTGTAGCATTTGTATATTTTCAATATATACAACGCATACACACAGAGTCTGTAAGGACAACAAATACATCTAGTAGGTGCAGAAGCCAACAAGAGACAGAAAGAAACCCAAGGAGACAATTCAACCATCAATAAGTCCATCACAAATATACTTTATTGCTTAACCAGTTTTATTATCCATTTACTCCTTGATCTATGGCTACCTGAACTTTGTAATACCCTTGTTCAGAGTGACTTAACACAGTAAGAAATTATGTAACTTTAATTCTTTTTCAGATAAGTCACTATCCACTGGTATTACGTCTTGAGGAAGTTTTAGTTGACTCTCCCACTATATTTGACTACTGTATAATCTGCTTATACACAAAACGTTGACTCTTCCCAACAATACCTGTATGACACCATATTACAGTATGAGTATTTTATTATATGTGTATGTGTGGAGACCAGAGGTTAACAACAGGTATCTTTCTTCTTATTTTTGTTTGTTCTTTTTAAATAATTTTATCATTTTCCAATTCTTTTTTCCTCCATCCAATGTCTTCCTTGTATCCCAGCCCACTCCCCCTTAATTTCATGGCCATTTTCTTTTGTTATTGTTACATATATATGCCTAAATATATAAATACAACTGCTTGGTTCAGTTAGTGTGACTTATATGCATATGATTTCAGGGATGGCACTTGGTATTGTATAAACAATTAGGGCGCTCATCTCTGGGGAAGGCTATTTCTCCCGCTCTCAGTATTTCCTAACTCTTTGTCTAGGGGTAGAAGTCTATGAAATTTTCCCCTTCCGTGTTAGCATGTCTAGTGTTGTTCATCTTATTTTTTTGAGACAAAGTCACTCACTGACTTATAGCTCACAAATTTGGCTAGATTGTCTGGCCAGTAAAGCTTGGCTCCTCCTGTTTCCTCCCCCTCCCCCCAGCACTGGGATTACAGTCAAGCCCTGACATACTTGGCTCTTTTTATGAGTACTGGGGGTCTAATTCAGGTCTTAACGTTTGTGAAATAAGCAGTTTATCAATGGAGACTTATCCCCAGACTTTAAATGTGTGCTTGTGTGTGCATGTTAGATTGGACCCATAAGCACATGTTAGAGAAGTGCTCTACCACTAAGCAACATTCTCAGAACTCATATCATCATGATACAGTTTGGTTTAGTTAACAAATAAACCAAGAAGTGGCACAGAATTTCTAGTACTATGGAGAAAGTAGGCTCCATGTTAGTTCGGACAAAGCGCATCATCTATCTTAATTCACATTACTACATAGTTACAGGTTCCCATTAACTATTGTACAGCATGGTTTACTCCCTCCATTACAGAGTACATGGCTATCATTAAAATTATCTCTATCCTCATAGCTAGTGTTATTTTTATTACTACATGACTTGTAAAATTTAATAGGTTTCATTGTGACATGCTTTTCTTCTCAAAATAATCACTTCTTAGCTATTGCTTATTAACTAAATTTGTTCTTTGGCAATTTCATATATGTGTATAGTATATTCTGATTACCCTTTCCCGACACCCTCCCTTATCTCCTCTCAAATCTGTCAACCCTCTTTCCCACATTCACGTATTTTTGTCTTGTTTTGTGAACCAGTGAGTTTAACCATGGATATCTGTATGGCTGTTGGTTTGGAATTAGCCACTGGAACATGCCCGGTGGGCTTATCACTGGGTATGCAACTGAAGACAATGACTCTCCACTCCTCCACATCTATCAATAGCCAACCACAGTTCATCAGGGTTGGGAAGGGCCGGTCTTGTGCATGCTCAGGACAAGAAGCTGTAATTGCCGTGAGGTCATTCCTGCCATGATTGTATGAGACCTAGCAGATGGCTTTTCACAGTCCTTCCTATCTTGTGGCTCTTATGCTCTTTCTGCTCCTCTTCTATCATGTTTCCTGAACTTATCAACTGCTCTGATTTGTGTGAATATTTTATCAAGGCTCATTACATGCTACAGGGATTCCATTTTTCTCTTACTCTTGAAATGATTCCTTCCTATCTATTTTAATTACTACATCTTAGTCTTCTTAAAATCACTGTTCATTAAGGGAAAATGTACAAGGCTGACACCAGTAGCATACTAATGTGAAAAGGGGAACGCCTGTGAGACCTCAACCCTACACGAAGAACTAAGGGATGCTGAGAATTGGGAAAGTCGTCCCAGGGAACTGGTTATCCAACAGCAAATATTCAGGCCTGGAAATATACATAATAATAACATTATATGGACTGGACTGTTGTACTTATGTGTTTAGGTATATATGTGTGTGTGTGTGTGTGTGTGTGTGTGTGTGTGTGTGTGTGTGTACACACATGTGAAACAACAATTAAAAAGGCCATGGATTTGGAGAAAGGGGAACTACATGGGAGGATTTGGTGAGGGAAAATGATGTAATTAATTATAATTTTGAAAATTATCTTTTTTTTTTTGGCTTTTCGAGACAGGGTTTCTCGGTGGCTTTGGAGCCTGTCCTGGAACTAGCTCTGTAGACCAGGCTGGGCTCGAACTCACAGAGATCCACCTGCCTCTGCCTCCCGAGTGCTGGGATTAAAGGCGTGCGCCACCACCGCCCGGCTTGAAAATTATCTTTTAAAAACATAAGCATAAATCCAGCTTTTCTTGCTATACCTATTCTAGTTCCTAATTTACCAAGTACCCTCATTTGTTTCATTTAACAGTATTTAATCCAATGTAAGCTGTCACTGAGTATCAACTGTCTTAAGGAATGTCAGCATACATACCCTATACCTCCCTCCAAATGTTGGGTACTGTATTCTATAGTGTTACAGTGGTCATTGCCACGAGTAGTTTAGTATTTAGTGTAACTATGACATTTCTCATAGTTTTCTTTATTATTTATTAATGTTGTTTCAAGTAGAAACAAATCCAATTTGCTATGTTTAGTATGTTATTTTCATTCGTAACTCACTGGTGTTTTTCATGGTGTTTAGAAGTTTCCCACCCACAGAACCAGGATAATGTGTGGTCTTAAACATCTTCTTGACCATATAAATAAATTACACCAGAGGGCTCACCTGAGTAATTATCCAAACTTATACCATCATTAATTTGTGCAATATTTAGTAAAATGATTCATAATCTTCAGAAGGAAGATATCTCTAGATACATAATCTTCCCTAATATTCTTTTGTTTTGGTTTTTAGTGACAGGGTCTCACTCTGGAGAACTCACTATATAGCAGGGCTGGCTTTGAACTCACAGAGATCCACCTGTTTCTGCTGGAATTAAAGGCATTGGCCACCATGCTCAGCCTTCGCTAATATTCTAATAGAGGGGAAGTCCCATAATATAGCTTCACCAACATTTTTACCAGGACAAAGCAGAAAACGTGACAAATGTCGAGCTAAAGTTGTAAACATGCACATGAAGCGTTTTGTAAACAAATCTGAACGTATGAAAACCAAATATATAGGTAACATTGCAGCACTCGAATCTTTATAAGCAAAAGTGACTATTGCTCATATAGTTAATCCTTTTATCCTCAAAGGAGAAAGGGGATAAAATCCAATAAACAGTAAAAGCAGATTTTCCAAAAGCCTTCTGTAACAGATGAGAAGCTTTAATGCTGTTCTTGAGAAATTATTCTACAGAGGTTAACTTTCATAAAATATATTATAATCTCTGAAAATGGCTTAAATGAAAGATGGGATTAGGCTTAAATGTGCAATGAAGCTTGTGCAACACCAGGCAAAAGTTCTTTACAAACCCTTTGCTCCTGCCTCCAGAACTGTAATTGTGAATAATTTATTTCTGTTGTTTAAAAGCCAGGAATAAACCTTATTACTTGGTAAAGGGGTTTATAGATTTATTGTAGCAATTAAAATACAGAAACACAGATTCTACCTTGGACACACACAAACCACTCTCACGGTTGTGACTATAACCTTTGAATAGTTAATCATACGTGATAGCATTTTTCTCAATCTCAGAGATAAAAAACTGCATGATAATCAAATGTCAAATATTAACACAGTGTGAATTTGCTGAGTGACCTGGGATAGGAATGCTAAACATCCTTCTGATCATAGCTAGTAACATGCTGGACCTGCCACCATTGTGATAAGTTCCTTCACTGAAGAGGACAGACCTCAATTCATCCTAAACATTCCAATAATCACAATGTATTACTATATAATGGCACCTAATTTTTATATAGGTTTTACAATAAAATTTAAACTTGTCATCTATTGTGAATCAAGAAATCTGTTGCTTCCAGTCCTAAATACACTGAGGTCTTCTTTGCTTTTTGGAATATTAGTACCTGAAGTGGCCAGAACTTCATTGCCTTTGAGGAACTTCTCAGATTATATAAAAACCCTTTTTTTTGTGCTTCTACCACAAGATCACCTGAGAGCATTAAATACCAACTGGACATTAGAGAGAAGCGGCAGGACACTTTGCAGTTACATTGAGAAACCTTGAAGGGAAGGGTAAACAATGATGGTGGCACGGACCAGGGAAGAAGGAGGAATGGAAGTAGCTAAATAATTATAATCTGGGTGTATACTGATTATAAAACCATTATCATTTGTTCTTGAAGGCTATGTGGGAAATGTGGGGGGAAAGAATAGCTCAATAGTTTCTGGCCTAGGGACAATAGAAATTCCATTGAAAATGGGTGCAATACTGCCTTGTGCTTGTATTGATTAGAAAGAACCAACAGAAAGGGAGACATGGCTAAAAGTAGGTAGAAAGGACAATAGCTGGAGTGATAGCCTTGAGCATACAAAAGAAAGAAGGAGCCTGTATGCCAGGGAATGTTGGCTGCTGCAGAAAACACCTGTAGAAACAGAAGGCAGGGAAGGGGAGCAGGATCTAAACACAGACAGGGAGCAATGTAGAACTACTCTTTGGATTGCTTCCATTTTCTTGGCAGAATCAGATATAATCAGACAGTGAGGTTGAAGGATGTGTTGGGGACCTAAGTTGCAAAACTTACAAACAAGGAATGCAAGAAAGGTCTACTCTGCACAGGCTTCAAGTGTATGAATTTAGCAAACCCTGGACTGAAAATATTCAGAATAAAAAGACTGCATCTCTCCTGGATATGTGAAGGCTGTTTTTCTGAGAGTCATTCCCTGTAAAACATAGCATAAGACTTAGTTGCATAGCATAAACATTGTATCAGTTATTATAAGTAATGTAGACATGATTTCAAGTATATGTATATGCATAAGTCATATGCAAATATTGTAGCATTTTACATAAGAGATTTGAGCACCCATGGATTTAAGTATACAACAGGAGACCCTAAAACCAAACCTGATGGATGCCAAAAAGATAACTCTCTAACAAAGATACGGAAAGCCCAAGAGAACTGAAGATAGGTGTGCACGGATGGCCACAGAATCTAAGCTGATTAACTACAGAAGTGAGGCTATGAAAGGGGTGAAGACGGTTTAAAGATGACAGGATCTGGGATAAATAATCATAGATACTTTTGTTCTATAAGATGTTGGGTGTTTAGTTCTATCATTTCCACACTAAAGCATTGATGTCAAAACACACTAAAAATTATGAACATGCAGTCCGTTTGGAGTTTTAGCACTGTATCATGAACCATTAAATTTTTAAAACCTTCCTTGGGCTGGTAAAATGGCTTAGTAAGTAAAGGTACTTGCATCTAATCCCAACATGAGTTAAATTTCTGGAACTCACATGTTGGAAGGAGAGTACAGACTTTGGGAAATTGTCCTCTGTCCTCCATATGCATACGAATGCCACGAGCTTCCCTCGCCCACATGCACAATAAATAATTGTAATAAAACCTACATTGTTGTGGAACTCAGCATTTTTTCTTTTAGCTCCACTCCCACATTCTCCCTCCACCCCCCCACACCCACACACAGGCACACATGCAGACACACACACACACACATGCAGACACACACACACACATGCAGACACAAACACACACATGCAGACACGCACACACACATGCAGGCACGCACACACACATGCAGGCACGCACACACACATGCACACACACACACACACACATACAGGCACGCACACACACATGCACACACGCACATATTTACCTTCAGGCAGTTACAACAGTTATATTGATTTTGTGAAGAATTCTTCATCTGAACTTCATAATTTCTCTTTTTTCTTTGAGTATGAAATGTTTTTATAATTCAAAAAACAGTTCATTTAAAGCAACATATGTATTTAGAGTCACTTACAAATAAATGTTGGCTGTGCTCCTTTAGGTGTTAAAAGACTTAATCAGGATTAGCTTCTTTGACAAATGACAGAATATAGGGCTTGAGATGATGGGAGTTGATATACTTTTAGAACGACTAGATTTCATAAAACATATGCATAGACTTTGTCTAGTAATTATAGTAATATACATAAAACCAAAAATATAATTGAAACAGTAACGGCATTTTAAAATTGGGAAAAGGGATCTCTACAAACCTGCTTCCTGCTTTGAGCTCTTGCATTCCGTAATCTTCGAGCAGAATAAAAGATAAAGTAGCCCACAGTTGCTGCCGTAATAATAAAAAAGGACACGGAAACAAAGAAAATCGAATAATGATTCACCCATGGGCCATGTTTTTTTCCTACTTCGATGACCATGGTTACTTGTATGCCTCTTTGAATAGACTGCAGAATTTTTGTTCCTTTTAGATTGCCAATCATGATCGCAACAATGTCTCCTGCACCTGTAAAAGGAAATGAATTCAGTTTTAGTTTGAGATCCCTAATATAAAAATCCAATTTTAACGGATGATTTAAACATTTAAAATGAGACATAATGATACAAAAAGAGGTACTATAATTCAATTAACATTATTAAGTGCCTACTACATATTCAAAAGTCATAAGGGTTATAACCATGTGCAAGATTTAGTTATGGATCTATGGAGCTCATAGTTTAAAGGAAAACATCACACACAAAATTACCAAAAATTCAGCAGCATTACCTCTGGGGCCTAGTTTGCATTTTTTTTTGAGATAAAGTTTCACTCTGTTTCCCAGGCAAGCCTGGAACTCAGGTGCTCCTGTCTCAGCCTCCTGAGTAGCTAGAAACACAGACCTGAGAAAACACTCCAACATGTAAATTTCATAAAGACTTTCTTAATAACAAATAGTCCACTGGCTGGTAAATGATAGAACTTACCTCCTAAGGAATATTAAAATACTTAGATGCATTCTTTTTAACTTATAAAGAGGCAGATTATCATATGTACCTGATACTAATATATACAAAGACGTATATAACAAGATAGGGATCTGAGACAAATAATGTACATAAAATGTTTTCCAGCCAATACACATATTAATGATGTGCTATTTCCATAGATCTTCAAAGAGAATATCAACTTTACACAAGCTACTTGGGAAGGAGAAGAAAAGCTGTGAAAGGAGGGTATGCAGCAAGAGAGGACAATGGGTAGGCCATTACAAAGTTCATTATATACACGTATAAAATGATGTAAGGAAATAATATTCGGTCCCAATGAATGCACTATGAAGCAAAGTAAAGAAGAAAAGAATAACAGTAGAAAAGGATACGCCTTCAGCCAACTAACATTTATTACAAGAAAAGAAAACAGAAAGAAAGCAGACAGGAGGCAGGCAGGCAGACAGACAGACAGCTATTTTGTTCCAAGAGCTCTAAGTTTTCACACCAGGTTTGCAAGGACAACAACACAGATAAGGGATAGAAGTATTTGTTTCTATTCAGCACCAGCTAAGGACAAACCTGAACTTAGACACAACTGTTACTAAAGATATCACATCTGTAACAACCTCCTTTCTTCTCCCAAACACATTTGGCTAAAAAAGCAAGATAAACCTCATCTTTCTGAATGTTCTAAGAATGACTTATTGTTCAAGCCATTCCAAGGTTTATCAAGGTTTATAATCCTCCTAGCTTTTATGACCCAGGATGCACGATCTGAAGCAGAAGAAGGGTTCTTTCGGTGCTAATGTATTGCCAACCAGAGAAACCTCCTATTGATACTAGCTAGGTCAGGGTTAATAATCAAACCCCAGCCTGGGATAAACAACCTCCCACAAATAAGACTCTAAAAGACCTTTAGACTAGAATTGAAACACAGATACTAAAATAATATTGTCCCTTTCAATGATTATGAGTAAAAAAACTTCACTGGTGAGATATATATTGGATTTTTTTTAAAAATCCAAACAATCCTTGAAATTTAAAGCTCCTCCTAGCAAAAGACTGCAAAGGATTAGGCCACATAGAAATATGTCACGGCACACTGGGTAGGATCCTTTCCTAATGTCTGCAAAAGGTATCACTACAGATCCCTTCACGGCTTTATTTTAAGCATAGGAGCGCTTCCGTGACTACCTGTATGTACACAATGTGCCTGCAGTGCAGAGGAGGCTGTCAGATCCACTGGAACTGGAGTACCAGGGAGTTACAAAGCACTATGTGTCTGGGAACGAAGTCTGGGTCCTCTGGAAAAGCTACAGGTGCTCTTAACCACTAAACCGCCTCTCCAGTCCAGCACTCCAGAGAGCCGAAGCTCCAGGAGAACCATTTACACATGAGTTAAACTCTTACGACTCCCACTGACTAATGTGTCACCACTCAGTCCAAGAGAATGACTCACGGTCTATTTGCATGGAGGAAAATCTCAAAAAATACCGGAAGTGAAGGGAGTAGAAAATGTAGACAGCATTTTCTGTATCTTCATCTAAAACAAACCTAGGACCCAGATTTCCCATATGGGTTTAAGAATTGGTAACTTAGCAGAAAACCTGCTTAGGTTTTTTTGTTTGTTTTGGTATTTACCTTTGCTTAAATTCTAACTGTGAAATGAAACACAGACTTCTTTGTCTTTTTCCTTTTGCCAACTCTTAGGAAAACATCTGGCTGTAAAGTTTTTATCAGTTACATAATGTGATCTTGTAACGTGCATAATATTTAACAGCACAGATAATTTGAAAAGTCAAGTCTGGAATATATTGCCCTTTGAAAGATTTCTTTTTACAGCATAAATGAGGCCTTCTAATAAGTTTCTGAGCAGTGGAAATAGATTTTTCTCTTAGAATTACAGACTCAGTACCAGAAGTGGCTACTCAGACTAGCCACTGTATTTAAGAATATTATATTTAAAAACACAGTCAAGAATGTACATTCTGTATACAACAGAAACAAGGTTGTGTTTCTATGCCCACAATTCATATTCACACATGCTTTATATAGTCTAATGGTGAAATAGACTGAATTACACTTCCAATAATATAAAAGACATTTCTCTTTTTGTAATGTGTGTGTGTGTGTGTGTGTGTGCGTGTGTGTGTGTGTGTGTGTGTGTTTATGTTGGGTATATGTGCTTGTGTGTATATGAAGGGGAGGCCGGGCTCAAGGTAAAATTGTCTTTCTCTGCTTCTTTCACTCTTCCTCCTTATTCTTTGAGACAAGTCCTCCCACTGAACCTAGAACTTGCCAATTGAGTTAGGTGGACTGGCCAGCAAGCAAGGATCCTCCTCTCTCTGCTTCTCCAGTGCTAGGATTGCAAATCAAGAACTTTACCAACTAAGTCTTCTCCCCAGCCTCATAAATGTTTTTTTTAAATATACCCTAGGCATTATTATATCTCTTTTTCCCCCAGTGCCTTGCGTCTTTCTGACAATGACTCCTTGCCCAGAGGTTCCAAATCACAGTAGTGGCACCACAACTCTTCAGGTCGCATGCTTTAGTAGCAGCGGTGTCCTCTCCAACACTTTAGTGCTCAACTATCAGATAAGCCATGTACCTCTTACTTTCTGGCTGTCTCCTATTATCAGAACACGTTTTCAAACTCACGCTGCTTTCATAATTCCTTGTCGTGTTTTCATAGCCTAACTGGTTTCCCTATTTTCCAGGATCCTTAACGTTCACTTCACCAAGAGTCCTTCAAGTCCAGTAACTTTAAAGATAGCCCCTTAAAATTTCATCAGAAAGTATCCTACTGTTCGGTTTTCTGGCATGTGTTGGTATATCCAGCTCAACCATTTTTGCTTACTTTCTACTACTCAAGTCTTACTCCTTGGTGTAGGGTGTAAGAGCTCATATGACATGGTCTCAGTTGAGTCGTCTAGTTTGGTGTATCTCCCTCCCCACATCATGCACACTCAGATTCAACCCCATGGGACCATTTGCTGTCATTCACTTTTCATTAACCCTCTTTGTCTCTGTCCTCTCACCTCAAGCTCCCTGCATGCACTCTGATCACTGCTCTTATCCGTTTGCCTATGGATCTCCCTCAAGCTCCCTGCATGCACTCCGATCACTGCTCTTATCCATTTGCCTATGTATACCCTCAAGATCCAATTTTCTTTTTTTTTATTTTTTTTATTTTTATTTTTTTTATTTTTTGGTTTTTCGAGACAGGGTTTCTCTGTGGCTTTGGAGCCTGTCCTGGAACTAGCTCTGTAGACCAGGCTGGTCTCGAACTCACAGAGATCCACCTGCCTCTGCCTCCCGAGTGCTGGGATTAAAGGCGTGCGCCACCACTGCCCGGCAAGATCCAATTTTCCCTACTGTGCCCGGGAACCACTTTGGGGAAGGAAAGAACAGAATCCCACTGTTTTCCTTTGACCTCCACTCATGTGACTGTACTCACACACACGACGTACACATGAACAGAGTTTTCCCGAAGGAAAGCAAATGTTCCATCACTTTTGTTTGTAAGATGTATTTGATGTGCGTATGTGTGTGTATTCATGTGTACATCGTGTGTGTGAGTACAGTCACATGAGTGGAGGTCAAAGGAAAACAGTGGGATTCTGTTCTTTCCTTCCCCAAAGTGGTTCCCGGGCACAGCACTCAGGTTATCTGGCCGGACAGCAAGTGTTTTTACTACCCTCTAAGCCATCTCACCAGCTCCCGTCACTTGAATTTTAACTTCTATCTAGTTCTTCATTTTTCCTGAAGAGTCAGTCAGAACACCTAACTCCCTCTCTAAACTAAGAATCTTTTCTATTTCGTAGTGGAGAGAGTCTTTTAATTCACGATAGCAATGGTTTTAGTTATGGGATGGTCAGGAAGTCACATGCTTCACAGTAGTAAAATTTACTGGAAAACTTGCTTTACACAAATAATAAATTTTAACTATGCTTATGTAAGTAGCTTTTTAATCTTTGTGTTTTATATGTATACACTGTATGTGCACATTCGTTAATCTGTCAGTACAAGTGCACACATGCTGTGACATATTACACATCAAAGGACAACCTGGGGTATCAGTCTTCACCTTCCACCTTGATCGAGATGGGGCCTCTTGCTGCTTTTCTCCACTGCTTATTCCAAGCTAGGCGGCCTTTGAGCTTCGGGGATTCACCTGTCTCTTTCCGTATTTCCCTACAGGAGAGTTAGGATTACAGATGCTCGCACTACTCTGTAAGGCTTTACCTGGATCCTGGAGATTTGAACTCAGGTCTTCACACTTACATGGCACGTGTTTTATTCATGAGTCATCTTGTTAACCTTCTAGTAGCATAGTCAAATATGCTTAGCTAAGTCCTTATTTCAAAAAACCTGCCTGGTACATACAGCCATAGAATCAGCTTTGTGTTCCATAAGGGAACAGAAAATACATTTCAGCACAGAATTAGAATATTTTTAGAAACAATCTGTACGCAGTGTTTTATTTCTGTAAAATGTACATATTAAACACTGATTAAATATGTTCCTGTTGGGCAGCAAGATGACTCTGCGAATAACACTTGCTACTGACGTCTGACAATCTGAGTCAGGACCCGGTTCCCCTGTAAAGATGGAAGGATGAAGCCAAATGCACAATGTTGGTCTCTGGTTCCCATACCCACGTTGTGGCATGTGTGTGCTCACCTCACTAAAAATAAATTAAGTGGAAGAACTATCCAGAAACTATTAAGTTTATTCCATTAGATATTTAACACATAATTTTTGCTCTAGTGGACTATGTGAAGCAAATGAATAAATAATCTGTTCTATCTCTGGAATATTAAAAATATTTCATCTTTAGTCGTATTTCCTTCTTATTCCACAGACAAAAGTGTATGCATATTTAATAGTGTCCTATTTTCATAACTAAGATATACTAATCATGATTTGTTATTGACAGTGGGTTATCTTTGTAAACCATTATTTAATATAACAGTAATATTATCTGTCTCCAGGCTGTTAATAATTTGTACTTAAATCATATATTGTTGAAACTGGAATAGATCTCATGGATCAGCATAATTCATTAAAAAATATATAACACTGGACAATTTTCCTTGAAGGAGGAAGATTCTCATTGCTCACAGAATCAGCTCTCCTCTGCAACTGACGCTTCTCCACCGCTGTTGGCTGAGAAAAGACAATTGAGCTTGGGTCTACAGAAAGAGTAAAACAGTCTTCCGGAGAGCATTTGGGGGCTTCAGTGCAAGAACCCTGCAGCGTTCATATTTGTTGGTCAGTGACACTTGGTTTAGTTTCTGAATTTTACCTATACTCTGGATAGAAAAGGTTACCAGACAAGGTTTATCTATAAACTAGGGTCTTAACACGTGCCCTATAAGCTAGGCATTGCCATTGTCCCAGTTATAAATAAAACTGAATTCGCAGCAAGGAGAGAGAGGAAGAGAGGAAGACAAGACAGTTTGGTTTAAGTGCTGTTCTTTTGCTCTTCTCTATTAGTTTGCTATTTTTGCTGAAATTTGAATGAGATTTGACTTTAAAAATAAAAACAAAAGAGAGACAACCCAGGGGTATGGCGAGAAATTTTAAAAACTGGTTCTCAGGGTTGGAAGAAGCCAGAATTGGTAGTGTAGTTTAATTTTATGGTTCAGCTCTTCCAACTGTGGCCATACGACAAATCACTCAGTCGTCAAGCTCTAGCCCACTAGTAGGCATTACGATGAGAATGTATGTGTTAAGTAGTACAAAACCCAACTTAACTTAGTTTGATCATTTTTTTTTCACTTAGTCATAGCTACCTGTAAAGCCAGTTACTGTTGGGGCTGGGGATATAGTTTAGCTGATACAGTGCTTGTCTTAAAAGGACAAGGCCAAATTTGATTCGGAGAAGCCACACTTCACACACCCAAGTACAAAAGCCAATCAACATGGGTATACAATTACAAGTTAAATTTGTTTTCTACTTATTACTCTATTGAAAACCTCAAAATAAGATGGCTGACTCTAGAACTCTGAAAAATAGATTCATTTTAGTGGAACAAAGTCAAAATAAAGCAAGCCAAAACTAGCTCTGTGTTTCAGGGCTGAGAATTAAAGGCAAGGCCTCCTGAATGAGACTGTGAATGACAGGCAAGCACTTTACCACTAAGCCACACCCCAAGGATCTAAAGAAAGCCTTTTATGACTGCTGGGTGTGTGTGAGTTTCTGCTGCTAAAGCAAACCCTCCAGAGCTTTGTTTTCCTTTAAGCTTCCCCACGACCTTCCAGTGCTGCACGTGACCATTATCACCGCTTCAGCTGATGCTAAATTTTTCTGCTTTCCAAATGAGGTTTTGTGACCTTTTACAGGAGCCTCCGTTTTCTTTTCTTTCTTTTCTGTTGGGCTGAGAACTGAGCCCAAGGCCCATGCATAACAGGCGAATGTTCTAGCACTGAGCTATAATCTCAGTTTTCTAAGTGATCTTTCTGAAGGTTTGCAAAACAGTCACTGTGTAA
This sequence comes from Microtus ochrogaster, assembly GCF_000317375.1. Classification (NCBI taxonomy): domain Eukaryota; kingdom Metazoa; phylum Chordata; class Mammalia; order Rodentia; family Cricetidae; genus Microtus; species Microtus ochrogaster. The sequence continues at coordinate 3,140,437 of NW_004949115.1, forward strand.
ACTGAGGCACTTATGATACCGCAGTATATATGTGGTCATATTCACAAACTAGTGTAAGCATTTACTATTCCTAAATTAGACAGACACTGGGGGATAGACACTGAAAGGCTAGGAGAACTCTCTTTACTGCAATGTACATGTGTGTGCCCACATACATGTGCGTGCTGCACCCTGTGGGAGTTTTCGCTCTCCTTCCGCCACACAGGGTCTACAGAATGAATTCTGTTGTCATATTTCTATGGCAAGCACCTTTACCCACTGAGACACTTGCAGGCCCTTAACTCCTTTTTGAAACAAACAAACAAACAAACAAAAAAGGAGTCTCATGTAGCCTAGACTTGGCTTCAAACTCACTATGGAGCAGAGACTGACCATGAACTGCTGATCCTCCCATTTTAACCTCCAGAGTCCTGGGATTACAAGTGTGACCCACTGGGCCTTGTGGTGTCTTCATTTTTAACAAGATCTGGAAAATGTAGTGGATGTGAATTTTCAAAGGGACAGTTAAAAAGATGTCCTTTTGCCTTTTATGGAGATTGCTACTGCCACTCTAGATCCTGGGATACTCACAACACTTCTTCGAAGCTTGTAAAACTGATCTCTGAGGACTGGAGTTCAAAGCCTTCAGATGACAACCCAATCACTATGCACTAGGCTGTGGGGTTACAGTAAATAACTAAAACACAGCCCGCTTTCTTGGGAACAGTAATAATAAAACAAGATGTAAGAACTCTTGTTTATTAATTAGTTGTGTATGTAGTGGTGGTAGCAGATGCCTACAGAGGCCAGAAAGTGTCAGGTTCCCCAGGGAGTTGGAGCTAAAGGTAGTTGTGAACCACCCAACATGCATGCTGAGAGCCAAACGTAGGTCTTCTAGAAGAGCAAGTGCCCATAACCACCGAACCATCTCTCTAGCCCCTGCAAGAACTCTTACCACTATGACTGAATATCATCCAATTAAAATATTAATCACAACGATCTCTAGTCTACATACTATTGAGGATATTTCTTTTATTTTTAGTATTCACATTGCACACAAATTAGATACAGGTTCATGGTGACAGCTGATATTATAATTCAGCTATTATGATATTATAATTCAGATATTATGATTCAGGTCTAATCTTATTTACTTGTAAGCACAAACTCATTAAGCAAGTATTCTTACTAAGTCCTGACATAGTAAGTTCTGTGTTTCTGAATCTTTTTACTCACCTCGATACTAATATGTCAAAATATAAAATAAGTTTAAAAATTTGTATAACATATGAACTATTATAAGCATAGTGACAGCATATTTACAGGACCTTGGCATTACACCAAAAAACATGAGGAGATGAGTCAAAACTACACTCTTTTAATATTAGGGAAGAAGAAGTATTCACCAAGAGTAAATCACAAATAAGAAGGGCACTAAAGTTCAGAGTAGATGATGTTAAACTAATCTCAATGCTGTTCAGGCATCCTGACCCTGCAATGGTGTCAGCGCTTGGGAATCCACTGATTTCTAGAATGGATGAAGTCTACTTGTGGGGGGTTCCCATACGTTAGGCAGTCGGGAAAGACAACTAGCTCAGTCAGGAATACCAGAGTTCGTAAAAATGGAAATCTAAGGCGTACTTTCATAAGACCAAAAATACATAACTTTGGATAGTATAGAAAGTTGCTATACTTCCACGAACTCTCAGACATTTCAACTGTAGGTTTGGAGGGCCCTATTACATCAGAGAACTTGGGAATGGATCCATTTTGATATCATACAAAATTGTCTCTGACAGATGGGGTCTTCAGAAAGCAGCGTATTAAAAATAGTAGGGAAATAGAAGCCCTCTGTAGAAAAGGTCACAGACGAATAACTTGTGCAAGATCTATCACATTTACAAGCAACAATTCGTATAGATGTTTTGAAAACATCTAGTCCTGTCTTAACTCATTCTGGTTTCCACTAGTTTAGCATATCATTAAGAACACAAGAACTAGATTCACAATTCTCCAATTTTCTGGTCTTAGACACATTTACATGTTTTAAAGTTATTGATGACTTCAAAGAACCTTTGCTTGTTTAGATTATTTCTAGTGACATTTACAAAATTAGAAGTTAATACCAAGGAATTTATCATTCATTTAAAGTCACCATAATTACATAACATAATTTTATTAAAATATTATTTCTTCAAAATATAGTATGGAAGAGTGGTTTTATTTATCATTTAAGCAAACCTCTTTAATGCCTGACTTATCACAAGGGAATTTATAGCAGCTGGAAATTCATATATGCTTTTGCATTAGAATAATTGTGATATTTTAGTGGAGGTATATGAAGGTAAAATTTTACTTACAGAAAAGATGCGACTAGAGAAGTAAGTGTTGCTTTAATAGTATTTCCAGATATTTGTATATACTGCACTTCAATACTACACCCAAACTGAATTCTTAATTAGATATAAGACATAATTTGGAACCATATCAAAACACACACACACAGTTAAATCAAAATATACATTGGCTTGCCTTGTATATTTAATGGATCTTTCATTTATCCACATCCCGTGAGTGTGTGTGCGCACACACACACTCACACACACACACATGTTCCTGTTCCTGTGGGAGGCTCCTGTATAGGTATGTCCATGTTTGTGGGTCCATGAAGATCAAAAGTCAACTTTAGGTTTCATTCTCCAGATGTCGTCCACTCTGTTTTTTTCAGATAAGGTCTTTCATTGGTCTAGATCTCACTGAGAGGCTAGGATGGCTGGCCAGCAAGTCCCAGGTACTGGTATTGCAAATGTGCAGAACTGTACCCAGCTTTGTCGCATGGGCCTCGAGACATCATCTATCCACTTTAATATTGTGCACTGATCATCTGCAAAGTCTTGGTTCACTGGATTACACAGATATAAGAAGTGATACCTCATTTCAAGACTATACAACATTTAAAAAAGTAAATCACGTGTTAATATCAACTCTGATATTATCAGAAAATTCCAAATACCAGGAAGGTATCAACTTATCAAGTTCAAGTGGTGGGTACATTTTTAAAATTCCAATTTTGCCAGAAAACTTAAAATTATATCATTGGCAGAAAAGACTGTCAGTGGTTTTCCTTGACAGGCTCAGTTTTCATTTTTGAGAGGTCTTCCAAATATTTAGCTCTGAAGCGCTCCTGTTTGTCAGTAGGTTGTCAAGTTAAAGGAGCTCTCCGAAGAGAAGAGCTAGTTCAGCTGACAGCTCTATCCCACACGTGCGCCTTCTTCCAACACAATAGAGCATCGGATGGCAAGCTGCCTCCTGCCGGCTTCACATCTCCGCACACAGAAACAGCGCACTTCAGAATGCAGAAATGGAAGTGGCAAGGAGGAGAGATTTAACAAAATTAGCTATTTTATTCATTCGCCGGGGTATTCTTTTTTAAACTAACCTTCAGTTTATTTTTAATCTTTATATGTTATTTTTAGTAATATGTTTAATGTTATTTAATTAAACAATGTTATTAATATTTTTTTTATTGTTGAGATTTCATGCAGTATACTCCGATCATATCCACTCCTCTCCTCCAACTCTGCCTAAGTCCATCCCTACCTCCCTACCCAGCCAACTTCATGTTCTCTCTCTTAAAAAAATAACCATCAAGTCCAATTCATGTTGTACAAATACTGCTGGGTGGGGTGCCTGCCTTGGAGCTTGGTACTAGCAGGGCTCATGCACTTAAAGGGAACTGGCTCACCCTCTTTCAGAAGCTATCAAATGCCCATAGCTCCTCAGCTAGGAGTGGGGCACTTCATGCCCACTTTCCCCTTCCATGTCGTCATTTGTCTGGCTTTAGCCTACAAGGGTCTTGTGCATTCTTCCAGAACAGCTGTGAGTTCAGATGTGAAACTGACTTCCCTGCTGTGTTCAGAAAACACTGTTTCCTTGTCGTCATCCACTACCACCTCTGGCTTACAATCTTCCTTCCTTCTCTTCAGCAATGATGACTAAGCCTTGTATATAGAGAGATATAATATAGATTCCCTATATAGAGCTGAGCACACAGTCTTGGGAACATTTTTATGTGACACTGACATTTTCTTTTTCCTATACGTGCACAGGAGTATGATCAGTAGCATTTAGTACGCCAGTCTTAATTTGTTGCTCGCAGATAGGTCGAGTGTGATGGCATGCACCTTTAGTCCCAGCACACAGAGGCAGAGGCAGGTTGGACCGTGTGAGCACAGGGCCAGTCTGGTCTACATAATGAGTTCCAGAACAGCCAGGGTTATATGTTAAGACCATGTCTCAAAAAATGATGCTAGCAGTTTTCCCCATTACTGCTTTTACACCATTTGTATAAACATGAGCACAGGGAATGAGGTAAATAATGTCTAAGTGCTATTATGAAAATAGTCTTGACTTCTTAGACCATTGAGAAATTATCAGGGACCAACAACAGTCCTCTGACAACATCTGAAGAGGTTTGGGGGGTAATGATCCTCAAAGTTCAATGTGCATGAGACTTGACTGGGAGTCTTCCTAAGCTCCATTTGGAGTCAGAACATAGGGGTGGGATGTGGAAATCTGCTTAGTTCACTATGGTCTATTTTGCAGTATGTGGTCTACAGGTAATTCTTTGAGAAAAACATTAGAATTTGATTAGAGCTTAACTGATATTAAAGTTAAATAATTTCAAGACAGTGGTGCAGTCACTTTGTCTAGAGAAATATCAGTTGTTTGTGAAGTATACAAAAAACCCTGCCAAGCGAATCATTTTCAAAAGCATGCAGCAGACTTCATACAGAGATGTTTGAAAATCGGCCCCATCAGAAATGACCCCATTCCTTTCCCATTACAGCAATCTCTCGCCATTGTCACTGAGACCATCTAAATCACTAGGAATAAATTCCTAACTACTAGCCAAGCCAATAGTCTATTTCTTTGGGCTTTTTTTCTCTTTTTCTCTTTGTGGCTTCAAGAAACACTTCTATATTCCTATTATTCTTTTAGTGAAAGGTTCTTTTAAAAGCTCCATTTCACATAGAGAAAGAGGTTTAATGTCTTTTAAGAAGATCCTGGCATATCTGGGTTAGAAGTCTAATTTGAGCCATATAGTGTGTAGTTCTCTGGAAGTTATGTGCCTTAATTCACACCAAGCTATGAACTTCTTCAGGTTGGTGACTATGTCTTCCATCACTGTATCTATGACATCTAGTGAAGTGGCCATAACATATGCCCAATAAATACTGGTTAACTGGAGTTTTAAGAGCATAATACCCTCTTGTTCACAGTGTTAATTTCTGACATTTCAATTACCTATATTACAAAAGTATTATACAGAAATAAAAATATAATAAGCTTTAGTTTTATTATATTGCTATAATTATTCTAGTTCATTACTATTTATGGCTGCTAATCCTTATTCTACTTATAAATTGAAGTTTATCATAGGTATATATGGAAAGAAAGGAAAATACATTATATAGATAATATATATATATATATATATATATATATATATATGACACATGGTTCAATAGTATTTATGGTTTCAAACTTTAGTGGAACATCTTGGGCTATTGTGAGCTATATTTAGTGATTCTTCGAATCTTGATTTAATCTGGAAACTAAATTCATTCTTTTAAGATAATCACTGTTAAAAAAAAAGATAATCACTGTTGTTTGCCCAGCAGTGGTGGCGCATGCCTTTAATCCCACCCCTTGGTAGGCAGGCAGATCTCTGTGAGTTCGAGGCCAGCCTGGTCTACAAGAGCTAGCTCCAGGACAGGCACCAAAGCTACAGAGAAATCTGGTCTCAAAAAAATAAATAAATAAATAAATGAAAAAGATAATCAGTGTTGAACATTCTAAGCTATGTCTCTTTCTCACATACAAACATGTCATATCTAGACAGGGTAGGCCCACCTTCAGAAAGCACATGAGATATATATTGATATAAAGCTAAAGATTAAAGATTATCCTACTCGGTCTGTCCACTGAGGCAGAGTGCCTGTTCTAATGGGAGCTCACCAAATCCAGCTGGACCGGAACTGAACAAACCTGTGATCAAACCCCCCTGAATGTGGCTGACAATGTGGGCTGACTGATAAAGGCACTGGGACCTGTTTCTACTGCATGTACTGGCTTTTTGGGACCCTAGTCTATTTGGATGTACAGCTTCCTAGGCCTGGATGTAGGGGGGAGGTTCTTGGACTTCCCACAGGGCAGGGTTCCCTGCCCTCTCTTAAGGAGGGAGGTGGAGGGAGGAGGGTGAGTGGGGGAGCAGGAGGGGAATGGGAGGAGGGGAAGAAGTGTAAATATTTGAATGGAAAAATTAAAAAAAAAAGATTATCCTACCCTGTAATATATACCTTGTGTATATAGAGTACATAGTATGTATAGGGTACACAGTGCTGACTCAGCTAAAATGACCATACTGATAGGCTTGCTCCACTGAAGACATTAATCCCTCTCCAGCCTGGAGCTTGGGTACATATCAGCTTCAGAATTGCAGTTAAGCACTAGGGCACAGGGCATTTGGTTCCTAAGGTCAGGTTAGAATAGAGCCATCTGGTTCACTAGAAAACCAGTGGTTTTAGTACTTGGGATATTGTTCAGAGAGCATAAAAGAAAACCCTTGAAGCAGCTCTACAACCTCAAATTGGCAAAAAAAAATAGATATACTATTGCAAGATTCTACAGAATACAGTTTATTCAGTTAATAATACATTCTGCGATTGTATTGAAATTTGTGTTGACATTTACTATTTCCATAATTTGACTGTGCGGTGAAACTAAATTCATCATTTACTGTTGCTTCTCATATAAGCTTTCCAGAGGAATGTTAGTAAGCTATAATATTAGTGTATCCGATCCCTTTGAATAATAAATTTCGCAATATCCAAAGCTGTTCAGAATCTGATGAGAGGCCGGGCGGTGGTGGCGCACGCCTGTAATCCCAGCACTTGGGAGGCAGAGGCAGGCGGATCTCTGTGAGTTCGAGACCAGCCTGGTCTACAAAGGGAGTTCCAGGAGAGGCTCCAAAACCACAGAGAAACCCTGTCTCGAAAAAAAACTAAAAAAAAAAAAACAGAATCTGATGAGAGCAGTTGATGGCACAGGGTAAAACAACTAACAGGACCCGGGAGTGACAGTTTGCTGAGCATTAATAAAAAGGTAATGAGATGGAAGTCACAAGGATTTCAGAGAAAGGAAACCCATGCATGTGGACATTTGCTAGTTTTGGTTTCTTATTGATCAGATTTGTTTTCCTACATTATGAAGCCTTAGGAAGGAGAATTCCAACGACTAAATTGCTACTGTATCCATGTGCAAAACACATGGGTGCAGAATATAGCCATAGCGTAGGCCTGGAAGCTGACCCTTCAGCTGGAACAGAGCCTCCAGCACTTGCTACTTTACTCTCAGTCTTTTAGGCCAAATGGAACTAATGTAAGGACATGTAGAAGAAAGATGGGTTTTGTAGCTTCCACGGTGCCCAACTCTAGACATCAGGCGCTGTTATTGTTATGTAGACCTGAAATTCCTACCTAAGCTGGCATTTGCAAGCTAGACTATGTCGTTTAGATTTGCCCTGCTGTGACAAAATACACGAAACAACTTTCAAAAAGCAAAGGCCCATTTTCAAAGGCCAAGTTTCAAAGGGTTCAGTCTATGATCATGTAAGCTGGGAACTGGGTTCAGTTGCTTTGGACATGTGGCAAGGCAGAACACTATCATGGCGAATATGTGGCAGAACAAAATTACTTACCACATAATGACCATGAAAAAAAAAAGAGTGCTCAGTGGGGACAAGTTCCCAATACTCCTTTCAGGGACCTAATCCTTTTATTTCATTCGGCTCATGTCTAGAAGATGTACCACCTCCCAGTAGTGACACAGGCTGGAGACCAAGTTTTTAACACATGCTCCCTTGGGAGACATTTGAGATCAAAAGTGTAACACTGACTAACTGTTACCAATGAGAAAAAATTCAATACAGCCTGAAATTGTGAACATGGAAAGGAACAACGGCATTTCAATTTATGTCTATGCATTACTTGATCAAACCCCTACTCCTGCCACATCCAACACACAGGAGGTTCAAACTTTTGCTGGTTTTGGAACCTCTTTTGCATGCTCTTCAGTAATAGTTTGAAACAGGGAGATTTGATTGCAAGTTGCATTATCATTATACTTTGGAAAAGTATTGTGTTGAGAGGCAAAGCCTTCATTTTGACTTGGACACAAGAACTCAAAGGTATAAAACTTATATGTTCAGAAACAACACATTAAATTGAAGTTGGACCAAATTTTCCTGGCACATTAGAGGCTCTGAGAAATGTTACTGTGAGGTGCATTTCTGGTCTCCAAGCCTGGGCTATTAGGCAAAAGAAAAATTAAGCTTTCCTTTTAATGTATTAAAATGTGCACCTAATTCTTTATATTTATCCATCATAATTAACCTATAATGTAGACATAATTATTACTCTCCACTCTACATGGGTAGAAATCAAGTTTTAAAGAGATTAATTTGGCAAAGCTCGCAAAACTATTACAGGAGATAAATGAACTGGGAATCATATCAAAATCCCTTCCCTTTACTTCTGTGCCAGAAAAGGGGCCATGAATATTTCTGGGCCCTCCGGGGTTTAATCTCTTAATATTAAGGTTTTGTTCTTACTTTCAAAATGGAAACGCATAGAAGAAATGGAAGGCATGACAGTTGTTCTTATATCTCACTTTGGTTTTGTTTGGTAAGTTTTTCATTTTCTTCCTATTCTTTTTGTCTTGCTTTGTTTTCTTATTGTACTGGAGATCAAACCCAGAGACTTGCATATGATAGGCAAATGTGCTACGACTGAGTTGTCCCTAGATGTCATTGTTTTATGCTGAGACAGGATCTTGCCATGTAGCCCAGGCTGACATCAAACTCCTAAGTACTGGGACAAGAGAAATTTGACACAATGCCTGGACTCATTTCTTCATTATGAAATTTTCCTATAATTTCTTAGTAACTACCCAGACAAAAATAACAGTATGAGTGTCACTGCTCTTTTCTTCTTTTTGGATGTAAAACAATAACATATTTCAAAGTATGATATTGAACAACTAAAATAACCAATGGAAAAGTACTATGTTTCAAACAAATAAAAAAAACTTAGCAAAAGTTCAAGAGAACTAACATTCTTCAATTTTTCACCATGTGTTCAGTACTTTATTTATAGAATCAGGGAGAATAGGTATTACTATGTCCTTCACGAACAAGATAACTGAGGTTCACATTGCCAAAATGCTCATATTACATATTTACTCATGGGTAAAGCAGTAATTCATGCCAAGCCATCAGACTCAAGGACACCTGTTCTTGCATTATAATATATTATCTTTCATTTTCAAATGGAACACATTCACCCTTTGTACCATAGATTGAAATACAAAATAGAGCAATCACATAGCTTTCCTTACTACCAAAGGCTATTTGTTGGCCTTTCCTTATATTATTCAAGGTTAAGTCAATTCCCATATCTTGTTAGCAAGTTTAACCAACAAGCACCAGCCAAATGGAAGAAATGAAAATGCAGTGCTTTGAGGGTTCTCTTGAAGTATTCCATCCAGGTGGAAAGCTTGTTACGACTTGGGGAGCAAGTGACACTCAAAAGTCTCAGGCAATAAACAACTCACAAGTCTCAGAAAATTCCTGAAACTTAACAAGATTCAAAAACACTTCCCCCCACCCCTCAGAGTTTCTGAGAAAAGTTTAAGGAAGAAATAGAATATGAATATAATATATTATATAAAAAATAATGAAAAATGCACTGTGGGGAGGATCTGGGAGAAGACAAGGGAGGGGAAACCAATATTAAAATATACTACATAAAAAATGTAGTGGCATTTCATTTGTATTTTAATAAATAAAGCTTGCCTGAAGATCGAAAAAAAAGAGCCAGGCACTGGCTCTTACCTCAATCTCAACCTAAAAATGGTGATCCTACCTCCAAGAAACCTCAGAATGAGACTGTGACTGAGAACTGTATCCTCCCGTTTTATATTACTCTCTAGAGTTGGTACTAAAGGCATGTACCACCACATCCGGTTCCTATGGCAAACGAGTGTGGCTACTGGGATTAAAGGTGTGTGCCACCATTGCCTGGTCTGTAAAGCTGACCAGTGGGGCTATTTTATTTGCTGACCTTCAGGCAAGTTTTATTTATTAAAATACAAATGAAATGCCACCACAGAAAAATTTTAAATTTGAATCAAGCAAAGATTTAAAAATGCAAATTAAAAAAACCCCTCTGCAAGGTTATATAAGCACTAACTACTGTTGGAGAAGAGTCTCCTGATAGCTGGTCTGGCTGTACAGAGCTCTAAGGATGTAGCTGTCATGAGTTGTCACCTATTCTTTCAGTGATACAGCTGCTCTGAGCCATCCATCCTCCTGTGAGCAGTCCAATAAATTTACCAGTTCACTAGGCTAGACTCGGGTGGACATGTTTCTTTAGTCAACACCTTCTCTTGGATGAGTAGATGCTTGCTCATGTCTTCCCAGGAAAAGGCCAACCACAGAGGATTAGAGCAAGGAGGTGACAGGGTTAATCTTTACATTGGCCAGTTCTGATATCTCTTGCCATCTTGTGAAAATGAAACGGAATTGGTGAAAAACAAGACTTTGATGCAAACATTCTTCAGAAGAGTACTTTGGGAACATGGTTTGCTCCTGGCTTTGTTAATGAAAGTTTCACTGAAAACAATCCGATTTTCCAGTCCCTTTCCAAATGACTATTTAAATCCTCTAAGAAGATAAAAGATGCATTTGGAATGCTGATGGCTATCTAAAGCACAAGTCAAACTTAAGATATTTTTTAAAAATTACTTAAGAACCGGGGCCAGAAAGATGGTTCAGCAGTTAAGAGCACTGGCTTGGCTGCTCTTCCAGAGGACTCTGGCAGTTCACAACCCTCTGTAACTTCAGTTCCAGGGGATCCAATGCCCCCTTCTGGCCTATAAAGGCACTACAGTCATATGGTGTACAAACATACAGGTAGGCAAACACTCATACACATAAAATAAAATATCTTTAAACAATTAAGAATATTATGAGATTATTAGTATAAATAAATAATCTTCAGAGATAATCCAATATGAGAACAAAATTTCTTCTGAGTGAACCACAGGGAAATGGTGCGGGAGAATCCTGATCCATGTGACAATGAAACTGAATGCAGTAAAGTCCCAAGCAGCACACTAGAGGAGTGTAATAAGCTAAAGAACTACGGGACGATCATTATAAGCAACAACAAAAACACTAGTGGGTAACATTCTAAAGTTTATTTGTAAGGTCATTGCTTGGAACTAGACATAACACTTTTTATCCACAGTATGGTAGATAAAAAGAAATTGAATTTTCAAAAGAGCACACAGACTACTGTATGTTAAAATGCTTTGGGGACTAAAACCTAAGAAAATAAAAATTATTACTTAACCTCAAATTTGACAAAACTTTTTCAAAAAATCATATCATTATAACACCTAAGAAAAAATAAAGAAAAACATTTCAGATTTATCTTGAATACTGAAACACGAGAAAGTATTTACTCGGGAGGATTATATAGCTGATTAGAGTTTTTGCGGCGATTACAAGAGTGGGTGTAACTATACACTCAAGGTCATTATATATCAAGAGCACGGATTTTTCATAGAGTGATTAATTTCATTTCAAAAGAAGAGAAAGCACCTAGCAAGAAGAAGATAACAGAGATTAGAAACCGAGGAAAGAGAAAGGGCGAGTATAGGGGCAAGAGGGAAGGGAAGCAAAAGAAAGGGAACATAGCCATCTGTGTAAAGTGTAAGAGAACCCGAGATTGAATTTCCCAGACAAGTAAAGGGAGAGGATGGGGGATTAGAAAGCAGGGCCGTTTCTTAAGAGGAAAAGAAGTGGGGCCACAGCAACCTATACATACGTTCAAGGGTTTCATATGCAAACAACGAACTGGTGGAGTGTCACCTAGGAAAAAGTAATTTCAAGGGGAATTAAGAAGTTGCTCAGTTTTAATGAGCCAAAATATTCTATCCATCATTAATAAAGTATAAAACAACACTAAGGTTTCTCCACTGTTCTTACTCCAGTAGAAGTTCTTTCCCCTTCCTATAGTGACAAACACCGTCAGACAACCTAGCTTTGCTGGATGGAAAGGATCAACATTGAGTTCTTGACACTAAGCACAGGTCTTAAAAGTATCGAATAAAATGGATGCTGGTGGATGCTAGTACGATTCAGTAAGCCTTTTCTAAAAAAGAAAGGAAAATACAAAGAAAGATGAGGTATGTGCACTTCCATGTGTATAAAGGGAGGCTAAAATTTTTTAAATATAAAAGAAAAAGAGAAATATTTCATAACAAAATAGGAAAACCCAAGAAGACCTTCAAGTTCTTTAGTGTTGGAGTCTCATTTTTACATATGAAAAAAAAATCAATTAGTATTTAGAAGAAGGGATGCAACCTAATAATCACACAGCTGCACTCAAAAGGCCAAAGCAATTCCTAAATTCTCAGTCTGTAAATTGTTCTATAATCACATGTTCTTATTATACTGCACTACTAATTCTTTCTTTAAGCTTTACCAAACTATTGGAATATTGAAGCTTTTTTAAAACAATTTTTCTGGTTATGAAAGTAAAATATATTCATACTAAGAAATGAGAGACTACAGAAAAACAAGAGGAAAATAACCTGTAATTTCACCAACCATGTTAATAATATGGTGTTATTTTCTTTTTAAATGCCAAAATAACGTTAATTGCAGGCAGCATTTATCTAAGCCACTTCAATGTTTTCTCTGAAATGGCAATGTGTAGAAAGATCATAAAGGCACAACAAATTTTAGTACCATCATCGTTCAGAAAAGGTCAAAATGAATAGAGTTAAGTCAAAGACATAGGTTGGTACCTAACTTGATTGTTCAAGTGTTAAAACCAAATAATTCACAATTAGATTCTGAACTCAATAACCTCCAATTACATCTAGTTTCCTGTTGCTCAGCATGAACCATCAGACTTTGTTTAGCTAAAAAAAAATCAATATTGTAGTTAGTCTATTGGCAAATGCAAGCAGAACACATACCATGATGCATAAGAAGGCCATAAACAGCTGAAAAAGGGAGGAGGAAAAGGAATATTAACAAAAGACTCTCCCGTAGAGCTTCAAAGTTGGAATTGTAGAGCAGAGTGTAGCAAACGGGGACTATTTTAGGATCCTGGTCAAAAACCAGACAAATACATGCATTCGCATACATGTGTGCACACACGCACACCATGTGTTTGGTAATAAAATAACACCCTATGCCTGCCAGTGGTGGTGCACACCTTTAATCTCAACACTCGAGAGGCAGAGGCAGGTGGATCTCTGAGTTCGGGGGCAGCCTGGTCTACAGAGTGAGTTCCAGGACAGCCAGGGCTACAAAGAGAAACTGTCTCAAAAGTAAGTAAACAAACAACACCCTCCAATATGTAGGAAAGGATAATCAGGTTTTTTGGTTTTTTTTTTACATTGGGATTGTCTTCTGGGATTTGATAGTACTTCATTTTATTGAGTTAGGTACAGGTTACATAAGTGCTTTCATTTGTGAAAAATCCATTGAGCTATAAGCCAATGATTTATGTACCTTTTTAGTATGTTCGTTATACTTCACTATATATATATATATATATATATATATATATATACACAATATACACTTCACTATAATATATATGCTTCATTATATATACACCATGTATACTCCACTATATAGATACTATATACACTGTATATGCTATATACACTATATATAGTGAAGTATATATTATATAGTGGAGTATATATAGTGTATATAGTGAAGTATAACATACTATACATATAGTGAAATATAATATATATTGTATATGCTACATATACACTATGAAGTATATAGATATATAAATTTTCATATTCTTTTTGTCCAGTGCTGGGATTTCCAACCCAGTGCAATCTTCCCTGAAAATACATGGCACCCTATCAAATGAAGTTTGGAAAAACTCCAGTGATATTTTACAGTTGGGTGGACAGAATTTTTTTAAAAAAGCTACTTCAATCCAGGAGGTACAACTTCATCAAGCAGTAGAGAGCTGGGAGAAAAATCTCAACTGTAAAAATGATTTCACTTATAGGGAGGGATACTGAGAGAATGATACCTAAAGCACAATTGCTGATCAAATCCTTCAAAAGTCGCTGCTGATATAGCTCATTGCATAGACTGCTTGCCTAGCATGCGTAAAACCTTGGGTTTCATCCTCGGCAGCACATAAACTGAGCTTGGTGGCACACACCTGTCACCCCAGCACAATGGGGATGAGGCTTGAGGATCAGTATGTCAAAGTCATCATGGGCTACATAGGATGTTGAAGGCTGGCCTGGAAGAAAAGCATTTCAACAGGACCAAGTCATAAGAGATTATCACATGGGGTAGATCAGTTTATAACTCTTGAATACATCTTATGTAAACATTTATGGAGACCGTATTTTTGTTTCCAGCTATGTAATTCACACTGTTCTCCATCCAACTGTTGCACTTCCCTTCTGATAGCTAATGTAAGAGAGGTTCATTTCCAGCCCCTAGTCGATTGCCATGACCTTCAACTAGAAGAGAACTCTCTTTTCAGTTTTACCCATGCAAGGAAAATTTGTAATTAAAAGCATTGAGTTTTGATATAAGGCTGTAATGCACATGGTACATATATAGAATTTTAAAAATAATATATACTTAGGAAAAGAAAATCATGGCGAGAACACTAAATATGACAAATGGTTTTTTTCTACAAACTTGTATGCCTTTAAATTTTTTTCTGAATATTACTACCATAACATTAATTATAAAAAATTAACTACTATGATAAAAGTAAAATAAAAAGTTATAGCCATACATGGAAAAAGACACAAGAAGCATTATTAATGGTGTTTACTTCCATGCTAGGGAACGTTGAGTAATTCTTTTTTACATTTTACCTATGCTTAGCTCCATAATTAGAAAATAACAAAGAAAATGTATGTATGTCCTGTGTACACTATAGTCCTCTATTGCAACTCAATGCTTTCATCATTTTAGAAATGAGAACGAAAGCCATAAACAGATGGGGAACATAGAGGTTCAATATGATAATATATAGGTGATAATACATACTTCCCAGAGATAGAGGGGATAAAGCCTTCTTTATGTGCACAGAAAACAACACACTGATCCAGCTGTGATTTCTGCTTTAAAGGTGAGATCATTTTATGCTGGGAACGTCAAAGTGCAGCAAGTACAATGGAAGCATTTTAACTGGAGACCCAAGTTGAAGGCCGGCATAAGGAGTTTTAAACATCCAGAAATAGGGGAAGAGCTCACATGTGTCATTATTTGTTTGTTACCCAGGTAATTCTGCTTAAAAAAAAATCCGTAGGATTTAGTCATTTTGTTGATCACTATAGAAATTAAGGCGCCTAGAGTTTGAAGCATTTCTCTGCTCTTAGTATATATTCTCCCTGCTGTGAAAGTTTAGACCTTTTAACCGGGTATGGTGTCTATATTGAATGCAGACAAGAAGCACAGTGATGCTCAATAAAATGAAGCCCAGTTTCCAGTCCTCCGGTATTTTTCCAGCAGATCTGAGGGCCCTCTACCATTTGATTTCTCGGGTGTTTGAGGCATGTCAAAAAGCATTCTAGAGCACATTCAGAAGAAAGGTTCCCGGGAGGAATCTAATCTAAAGATTAAGAAAACATTAAAATGACTACCATCTAGCCAGAAGGCCAAACAGGTAAACAAATAACAAGGGGTAAAAGGCAGAAAGCATAAGGAGAGATGAGGTACTTACTATTCAAACAAAAATAGTTACTTGGTTTGTAGGTGTGGGCTGAAGCAGGCAGAGGGGAAAAGATGCCACAATATAGAAACACCACAATCGAGCTTCAGATATCTGTGGAATTATTGTGTGTTAATTAAAAATGAAACTGGCTGGGTTTGGTGGCCCATGCCTGTAATCCCAGCACTCAAGAGGCAGAAGCAGGGGAATCTCCGTGACTTTGAGGCCAGCCTCACCTGCCTATCTAATGTCAGGCTACTCGGGCCTATATAGTGAGACCCTGTCTCAAATAAGTAAGCAAGCAAAACCGTTCTTAAAGAAAAAAAAAAGGATTTTACAAATAAAGCAAGCATTTGTGCGGGTGGGTTTCTGACCGGTAGAGTTGGGAAGAATAGCAGAAGTGCTCTTGACTCCGTTAAAGAGTTGGCTGCGGGGCCTGATGAGTGGAGTTGGATGCCCAGGCCCCAGGGCGAAAGACAGAATCGACTCCTGAAGGTTGTCCTCTGACTTTCACGTGTATTCTAAGGCATGCACACCACACACCCACAAAAACATAAAAATCATTGAAAATGGCCATTTAAACAAATGATGCTAGGAAAGGAGAGAGTACTTTTTGACGTCAACAAGAGAAGAGGAATTTAAAGCTTTCAAAGTCCTCTGGGACCAGTTCATTCAGTTGTGGACGCTGGGCAGAGCAGAGAGTTGTAAAGTGTATAAGCAATGGCAGGTATGTGATCCAGGTTCTGGTGGCAACACGCAAGAAGTTTGTGCAGGAAGAAAATGACTGGAGGCAAGGACACCAATCGGGAAGCTGACTGCTGCTTCCGGAGAAGCCGGGGGAACTGAATGCAGGGTATTAATTATCTATCACAAGACAGAAGGGGATGGTGGGGCAGTATTTAAAGAGAGAGCATCAACTTGCTGCCACAGCTGTTTATAAAAGAGGGGGGAGCTGCGAAACCCACAGTGCAATGGAAAAGAGTAGTAGGTGAATGAGCTCATAAAACAGGGAAGCAAGAGACCGGAGAAGTCTGAGCCAAGAGCCGAGTGTCTAATATAGTACCGCAGAGACATGCAGGCCACATCTGGAAACGGCAGTGTTATTGCACACTGGCAAATCACCACCACCCAATCCTTCAACCAGCTTATTCGACTGGGAAAGTTGCTATTCTAGAGGAAAAGAAAAAAGAAAGAGTCAAGCAGGAATTGGGACCGTGATAATTCAGTAACACACAGCATTTCAGGGCCAGGTGTGGTGGTGCACACCTTTAATCCCAGCATTAGGCAGGCAGAGGCAGGTGGATCTCTGGGAGTTTGAAGTAGGCCTGGTCTACTGAGTGAGACAGCTCAAACAAACAAACAAACAAACAAACAGTATTTCAAAGTGCTTTTTAGATGGGGGGAGAAAAGATTGGTAGCTTAACTGAGAAGAAGCTATTAAAGAAAAGAATGTCAAAGCTTGGAAGATCAAAAGTTTTTCCTTGTGAAAAAAAATTGTGCCTGATCTACTCTTTGCCTAGAGGGTTTAAGTTAAGATTTTGAGTTATGTGGACTTTGAAGTACTGAAGGTGGCTCATTTTCAAATTTCGCTCTCTAAACATAGGACTCAAGTTTTGTTTTATAAAATGCATTTAACTAGCCTACTGGGATGAAAAAAGACATGCCATTGGCACTATCTCATTCAATCCTAGCAACCTCAGGGGGTTTTTAAAAATGCTTTATCTCTATCATATAGAAGAGAGAATTAAGAATTAAAATAACTGCCCTAGAGATTAGAAATAGCAAGTGGCAGGCGCCCATCCCCTTAACTACTGCACTACGTTCTCATTCAACAAAGCATACAAGCAACCTTTCTATACCAAACTGTTTGATCAAAGAGCACCGAATCATTAACTTACACTGTTTAGTTCATTATTTTCTTTTTTAAATAAAGCCCTCAGGAACAACGTTTCTCCTGTCACCTCCTTGCATATGTTTTAAGTCCCTGTAAATGTGTCCCAGACTATGAAGGTTACGTGTAGCTCTGCACGGGCCCTTCAATAAATCCATGCCTGCCCATATTGATGCAAGGAAAATTGTACAAGCAAGTACACAGATCACTTCAACCCGTAGGCTGTGCTCAATTAGACAGCAGGCAAGGCTTAGGCCCATCTGCTTGATCTGTGAAAGAACAGTAAGCCATGCCATAGAGAAAGCATGCTTCTCATTCTTCAGCGTGAAAACTCCATCTACATTTTGGATGGCTTCAGGGCTTACTCTACATTTTGGCTGCCTCTCATCTGATTTTCATATTTGAAGTGACTCTGAATAATTAAACTTTGCTATCAAATTCTCCTCAGAATTTTTATCTAGGTTTCTGGATCGATTTAGTTGAAATATATGCGCAGGCATTCCGCAACAAGCTATCACTTCACATGTAGCCTTTGCAATGACAGTATCTGGATGAGCGGGGATTTTCTCTATAGTTTGTAACCAAAATAGAATGCAAACATAAATTGCACGGGTTGATAGTAGACCTTTGGTGGGATTGTTCATTTGTTTGTTTGTTTGTTTTTCGAGGCAGGTTTTCTGTACACAGCCCTGACTGGCCTTGAACTCAGAGATCAGAGATCCACAGACCTCTGGGATGAAAGGCCTGTACCACCATGCCCAGCTAATAGTAGATCACCTTTTTATGAAATTTTGAAATCTATTTAAAAATAGCTTCATTTTCTTAATTGATTGCTCATATATTGTAAAATTTTTCTCAAAATGAATGAACGAAGCAATTCATAAATGAATGAGTGGAGTAAATAAATAAATAACTAAATGGCACTGGCCTGTAATCCCAGCACTTGGGTGGCTGAAGCAGTAGGATCATGAGTTTTCAACACCAGCCTGAACTCATTGGGTTACAGGGTGAGTAGCAAGCCACTCTGGGCTTATGCAGTGAGATCTTGCCTCCAAAACAAACAAGAAAACAAAAACAAAAGCCCTGGTTTTAAAGCACTTATTTCATTCAGTCCCTTGAAGCAATGCATGTTTAACATTTTTATGGTTATGACAGGGGAGAGCATAGAAATTCTGTACAAATTCAAAGGGCAAATAATTCCAGTGTGGCCCCCGGGAGAGTCTGTGAAGACAGAGTTTGTAAACAAAGGAGACAGCCATGGCTTTTCCACTTTTGGTGGCCCCTGTGTAATCCACAAGGACTTAAAACTGAACTTCAGTCCTACCTATCCCCCACTAGGATACAAGCCGTTTTTTAAGCCAGATGTTTAAAAGAAAGCCCTAGATTTGTTCTCAGGAGAGAGAAGGGCAAATAGCATAGTACTCTCGGAATACTCACAAGCAAATCTGAGCACAGTGGCTTCTCCCTGTGCTGCAAAGCAGTTTCTCTAGAAGTTTAAGAGAGAGATGTCATTTTATGCTTGAAAAGCTTTTTGGATAGTCAGGGTAGTTAGCATAACAGGGGTATCTGTTCTCCCATCGATCTGGATAATAAAAACCTTCCAAAGTATCGGAATCTTACCTTACACTTGTAACTTTCATTCCTATTTGAGTTCCTGAAGCACAATAGACCTAATCAGATTTTTAGGCTATCCATGTCTTCACATTGGTAACTGAATAATCATACATTTGTGCATTCACTCTTTGCTTCCTCTTATCACTAATCTATTATACAACTAACATTTATGGCTCTTTGTCATCTGCTACCTGGCTTATCTATTATCCTCAGCAAGCATCTCCACAAATATCACCTCCATTTTATAGATGGGGAAATCAAGACTCGGTAAGGTTAAATTATCTGTCCAAGGTCACAAAGCTTTTATGTATTAAATCCATAATTGGATTGCCAATCTTGATTACAATCTGTTTTTCCTCCTACACTATGGGGCCTGTCAATAAATAATAATGCCTATGTCGAAAGTCTAGCACATAGTAGGAGCTCAATAAAAGGTAATTTGTCTCCTAAAACTACCAGATAAATATCCTTAACAGGAGTTAAGTAGTTTAACAACGAACCCTTTAAAATAAAACATATTATTCAACTGGAAATCACTCATGCAAATGAATCTCATTTGGAGAAGACTAAGTCAAATCCTTGTCAAATCAGATAGCCAAATAAAGACTTTTAAATTTTCCTAAGCTTCATTATTCAACTTTAGTAGCCTTTCAAAGGTAATTGCATTCTAATCAATGTATCATCATCTAGAAAGGATGCAGTTTGCTCTCTTAATCAATATACTAAATCTAAGAACTGCAGCATTTCAGAGCTGATCCAGACCATAGTGTTCTCTTGTCTCCGCTGTATCTCGGCACACTCTGCCAGCTCAGGGCCCACCCCCTATACCTACACTACCGTTCCGGCCGTAACTTGCACAAGGTCACAAAGCTGAGCCAAGCCAAGGGGCTTAGAGGAACTCAGACCGCCTGAGTTCCGGTCCAGTGCTCTTTCCAATTCAACACCACCTCCACTCCATGCAAGTGCTCTCCAGGCAGGGTCAATGGTACTATCATAAGCAAAACGCAAATTCTCATGCAGTTCAATAACTAAATTCTTTTCTTCAGGAACTCCCAAAGAATTCTCCCTATCTGTTAACCTTTAGTAGCACTGTCCTAGATGCTTGAAGGTTTTATTTCATTTTACCCTAGAGGCAAACATGTGGATAATCTGCTTCTTGTCGTCGTGCCTGGTTTGACTGAGGAGGGAATGGAGACTGGAGTTAAGATAAGTTGCCCAAGGTCACAGGACTAGTAAGAGCTGGAGCAGAAATTTGAGTCAAGGTCTGACTTTAGGCCCAGCTCTTAACAGCCAGGAAACACTGTTACTTGTCTTTTCTTTCTTTTTTTTTTTCACCCTGCCTCTTTTTTTCTTTGTCTTTCGGGGCCTAGGGATCACAAATCACAAAAGGGGGTTTCTAGAAGGGGGTAAAATAGTCACCCCCGCCATGCTCACACATTTCAGAAGTACCTGGACTACTTTTACAAAGTCTGGGCCTTTATTTTTTCAGTGACACTAATCACCTGCTTTGGAACTCAAGAACCTAAATCAGATTTGTCAAGAGGCAAACAAAAGCACTGATAATAAAAGTGCTCAGGATCCAAGACCACTGGGCAGAGAACTTCAAAGCTAAAGTTTCCACAAAAATTGCAATGAGGTTAACCGAGTACTTTAACATAATCTCGTACTTGATACATAGGAAACGTGAAGAGAAACCAGAGACAGGAAAAAAAAAAATCCGTTTTTATACTGCAAAGAGATTCCCAGGCAATGTTCTGTCCTCATAGTTTAAAAGCCAATGTCCACTCCTCCCACTCCCTTAATCCTAGGCAAAGCACCCCCGTGAAACACCAGGAAAAGACGCAAAAGCCCCAGCTGTGCCAGCCTCGGCGTCGCCCCCCCCCCCGCCGTTTGTCTTACCATTTTCCACCAGAGGCAAATTAAATTCTAAAGGAATTTTTTGCACCCAACCCCCACACCTGGCGAATCTCGGGAGGACCCTGCTCTATTAAGTAGGGGCAAAAAAAGGGCAACCCCTTTCTTTCCCACAAGGGGATTAGGGGAGGCAAGGGGAGCAGTGAGGGAAACTGGGGAAACTGGTCAAAGGAAGAGGTTTGAAGAGGTGCAAATTAGTAGCTGCACTCACCAGGGTGAGACATGGGGATGACCTCATTGCGGGTCCCAGGGAAGTTGAAGATGACGGCTCCAGAAGCCCCTCTCTCCGAAGCCAGATGGATCTTGTCCGCGAAGGTGCAACCTCCGCCACGTTGGATAAGGGCCAACCAAGACACTTGCGCCGTACTTCCCCAAACCGTGGGCACGGTGAAATTGGTGTGCGGGTTACAGGCGTTGAGCGCCCCGGGCCCGTCGGGCGGTACCAGGACCCCGGAGACGGGCTCCAGCGGCGAGTCCTGGCCATACACGCCCTCCTCACTCAGCTCCCACACCGTGCGGTTCACTCCGGTGTGCGGAACCCGCCAGGACACATTGAGGTACGCGGTCCACACAGCTTCGGCACCCCGGGAACCGGGTGCGTGTGGACTCAGAGCCAGAAGGAAGCCCCAAGCCAGCAGCCTGGCAGCTCCGCAACCTCCGCTGAGGCTGTCGACCTGGGTCCCCATAGTGCGCGCTCAGCGGGAGACCCTGACCCGGGGCTAGGTGCGAGCCCGGTAGGGAGCCTGCGGCCAGCAGCGGGTCCGCGGCCAGCGAGGTTGCCTGCTGCCGGCGGGCACGCAGCGGTGGCGGCCGGACTACTGCAGACGCAGCTCCCAGCCTCAAAGCGCTAGTGATGCTTGCTCGCGACTGCCGAGCAAGCGTCGGGCTCTGGGACGCTAGCGAAGCTCCGCCCAGCCGGCTGGGGGTAGAGGTGGCTGGGAGAGCGAGGGGGGGGG
>NW_004949115.1:3162847-3170448 GCF_000317375.1 Microtus ochrogaster
AGAGACTCTTGAGGTTGGGCAGTCAGGTGTGTCGGGTCGTCTTTGGAAAGAATGTGACTGCAAGAAGCTAGAGAATGCGCCAATTCTGAGCTTTCAGTTCTGATTCCGATAAGAGTCCCCTTTGAAAGGCAGGAATGCCTTGTTCCCTCTCAGTCGCCTGAAGGGGAGTTTGGGCTATTAGGTAGGAGAATGGGAAAGTACTTCTGAAAAGCTGCAGGTACAAAGGGTGCGAGTTCTGAATAGGTGTATAGTGCTGGGCTTAGCTGTTTCTTGGTTTCTACAGGAAGGACAAGCAAAAGGCGTCCTCATTACTCCCTTTATTTAATTATTTTCTTAGTGGCCACAAATGGTACATTTCTCTTTACCTGATCTCAGCAAGCACTGAGTGAGAGTGCCTTTCCCACAATTACCCCAGGCTAACACACTGCACCAGATGCCACTAGCAAACAGTCTGGATAGTCAAAACAGAACCACTGTCTTCACACAGCTCCAAGTCAAGCCTTTTTTTTTCACCTTCCACAAAGCAGGTTTGACCTAACTGATACTCCAGCATAATTTGTGATCTTAACTGGATTACATTTCTTCTCTTGACAGCAAGTAGAATGAGGCTGACCCACCTGGACAATTCTCTGGATATGATTTATTCCTGTTTCAGCATACATTTCTATCAACACTATCAATGACTACACTTATGGGTGGATTCTCAAAAGTTGTGCATGGTAATAAGCTGAATTAATATACCTGGTGACAGGCAGTTCAGAATTAATTTATGATTTTGATATTATGATAGTGTCTCTCTCTGTAGCCCTGATCAGCCTAGGACTAAAAAGAGCAGGCCAGATTCAAAGCTGGGGTAGTCTTCTTGCCTACTCGACATTACAGTAGACGTGTGCTACCAGGCCCATCTTCTTAATAACTTTGAACCTCTGGAATTTCCTTCTCTATGTCTCAATTTCTCCATAAGTTGTAATGGGAATAATAGTGATGGCCTCATGGAATTGTTCAAATGATTGAAAGTCTTCCTATAAATCACTTAGGACCCTGATTAGCAGAGCATGAAAAGTATGTTAAATATTATTACTGGACAAGTTTAGGGGCCCAAGATCTCTATAATATTGAGGTTGTTGCCTTGCAATAATAATCAGAGACAATAATGTTTACGAGTTTAGGCTTCTTCGTTCAGTCTAATTTCTAGCATATCACTCCTAAACCCTCTCTTCTCCAAATCTGCGGCCCAGCATTTTAATTTATAGTATTTGCCAAGGTTAAGCATGGCTTTATTCTCTTCTTGATATCCTCAGGGCCTCAGAGAAACCTAGAAGAAAATTGGCACCTTCTATTGAACACCATCTCAAATACAAGTGAGTATTCTGGGTAACATGAACCTTGAGTGTTAAAAGGAACTGTAGGAGCTGCTTGGAGTAAGTATGGGAACCATAGAAAAATACTCCCCCAGATAACAATGCTACTAATCTTTGAGATTTAAAATAACCAAACAAAAAGCAGAGTATTATCATTTATATGAAACAGTATAATTCCAGAAATTATCTGAGTTTGTTAATAAAGAACACTCAAAATATAATTAAGCAATATTACTTGAATGAAAATCAACCGCATTGTTCTTTGAAGAGAATGTGTTCAAAAGAAAGGTGATATTTTGTAAAGTATCTACAAAACTAAATATGGAGAGATGTTAATTCATATTTTCCATTTATTAGTATTTAAATATTTATCTCACATCTATTATGTGCTATGAATTCAATTTAAGTCTAATAAAATATCAATTATGCTTTAAAAAGCTCATGAAATTAACTTTGAAGAGTAATAAGCAATCATTATATGCTCAGTAACGTATGCCTATGGTACTGTCTCTATAATAAAGGTCTACACAGGTCAATAGTGGGTAATAGAGAAAAGCTCCCTAACCTAGACTAGGAAATCAGGGAAAGTATATAACTGTGCTGAGCTCAAGAGAATTAAATGAGTCTTTCTAGGCAAAGAGCAACACAAGAGAAGGCATGGTGACCTGAAATAGAAGTGCTGGAAACCCGCACTTACAACAGGCCTTCTAAGTGCAAAATGGTTGAAACCTAGAGCGTTAAACGGAAGGTCATACGAGAGAAAATTAGAAGTCTGAGAATGAAATTCAGTGGTAGAAAACTTGACTAACATATGGGATGTTCTGGGTCCATCCCCAACACTGAAAAAAGTAAGTAATAAAAAAAAGATAAAATTGAAGGCCAGACCTTCAGAGTATTTGGAGTAAAGCTAGGGAGTGTCTGGATTTGATCCAAAAAAGTAATATAATCAGGATTTAAACAGAGAGTAATATCAGATTTGCAATTTAGAGATCATTATGGCTTCTCTGTAGATAATAGATTGAAGGGAACAAGAGTAATATCGGGGAGCTGAGGTAGATTTTTGGCAGTACTCCAAGTGGGAAATGAAGGTAGCCTGGACAGTAGACAAGAGATGTGGGCAGAATGGGGATTCACTGTGAAGGTCAAATCCATAGCACTCATTTTGAGGGATGGAACAGAGGGGAGGAATAGTCTTCCTTTCCAAAGACTGGATGCATCCAGTCAGGCAGTACAGGAAGACGCCTTAAACTGTGAACAGTTGATAAGAAAGAGAAGTTCCCTTTAGATGTGTTAATTTCAAACTGTGTATAATATAACCAGGTAGAAGGGTGTACTAGGTCATTGGCTTTTCTTATTACTGAACACTTACTAAATGTAAGAAACTGAAAAGGCAGAGGCATAAAGGGAACATTCTTGCTCTAAATAGCATCAGGGTTTAGTAGGCGAGTCAGAGAGATAGGCAGATAATAATCATATGTAACAATGAACAGTATGATCTAGTAAAGCTTAGGGTGAAGATGACATTCAGGCACAAGTATCCGTATATGAGAATAGCAGAGAATAATCAGGGGACTAACATTCAGATATAAGCTACCAAAGGCGAGATAAGGAAAATAAAATTAGTCAAATGTGTGGGACATGAAAAGTTTAAAATGTGCAGAATCAGCATGCATATCCCCTATGAACTCACACGAAGCAAATTTGACAAACTGTTGCTAAATCGTGGGCATATAGGTGTTAAATTATTTTTCTTGTCTGTGTATATTTTTATACTTTTTGTAATTAATGAGTTTAAATTGTGAATTTTAATTTTTTTAAATGTGAATGTTTGTTTTACCTGCATGTATGTATGTGTATCATAGCCTGGTGCTAATGAAGGTTAGAAAATGGTCTTAGATCCTTTGGAACTGGGGTTACAGGTAGTTGTGAGCTGCCACAAGGGTGCTGGGAATTGAACCCAGGTCCTCTGAAAGAGCAGCCAGTGCTCTTAACCATTGAACCCTTTAAGCCATCCCCTAAGTTGTGGATTTATATTGAAGCTAGTGGAACATAAGAATAATTTAACAGATCTTAGTTTAAAAATTCACCCCGAATGTTATGAAGACAAGACTGGTAACAGACTAGTTAGGAGGCTACTGTCATCAGATTTCTTATGAAATGGAGACATCAGGCTACCACGGCTTGATGACGTGAACCATTAAGCATCCCCTTACTCTGAGTCCATACTCACCAAGCAACCTTCTTATTATCATTTAGCTTCTCCTGTAAATATGCCTACAGGGAGATAATGCACTCATCAGCAAACACTAGTATCAGGTCCATTTGGAAGTTACCCTTCTCATTATAAATTAATCAATTGGCATTCTGACTTGCATATTGGTCTCCTGTGAATTTGGTTAACTGTGAGTCAGTCCCCAGGAGCCCAAACTCTGGTTATACTACCAGTTAAATTTCAAAGCTTTCAAAGCTGAGAACCAGATTGCCGAATCTAATTGCGTCAAACGTCTTTCCATGATGAGTAACTTGCTGACTGTCCCTACTTTATCCCCATGTCTTCCTGTGGAATATTTTCACACTACAACAGTTGCCTACTACTAAGCGTTATGTCTGCTGCTGCTGATGAGGAGCATCACCCGTGTCAGGAGCCTGGCTAGAAATGCTAGCATACATTTCTGCTTCAGTACTCGTGGCATCAGCTCTCACTCCTTCACAGAACATCACCTGCTGAGGAAGGCTACCTGTTTTCTGTTGGAAAGTTCCCATTCCCATTAGTGTAGCTCAATTTTCTACCTCTCCCTCCCCGACTCTTTTCTTAGGATTCGGGGTCCTCAGTGTCTCTATAGTATCCTTGGCCATATCCCTATTCATCTAGGGCCTTTGCTCTCCCAAATGGCCCTGGACCAGACCCCACCTGATTCCTGACAATTGAGTTGATTAATCCTAAAAATATTCTCTCAGATTGCTACTTTCTTTAAGGCTAATAACACTTACTCGACTACTGTTCTTTGAATATTTACCAGGTGTTTTACATACTTATCTTCATCTATTATTATCTCAACCTTTTTTTTTTTAATAGAGCAGGAAACAGGCTCAGAATTCGCAGCAGGCCTAAAGCAGTTAAACAGAAGCAGAATTCCAATGCCGTTCTGACTATAAGTATTAATAGATGCTAATGACTCACACCATCCATTCCTCAGTAGAGTGGCATGCACACTGTAACTTTTTTATGCTAAAGAAAGTTTAAGGAATGTTTCTCATTTGCATTTCAAGCACTGCCACCATTGAGGGAGGGAATAATAGTTGAGAGCCAAGAGCCTTTTTGTATTATTCAAATCCTACGAAGATGAACGCTGCCAAACGTTTCTATCAACAGCAGCAGATGAAACAGCCCTGAGCAGGCGCTATCTGATGATGAACTGATAAAGCAGAACAGCATCCTGCAGGAGCAACGGTGTGGCGCCAATGTGGCAGATTACGTTTCCTATCACACGGACTATCTGCAAAGGCGTCAAGATGAACGATAGTGTGCAGCCTAAAATACATCTGCAAAAAGATGAGACATTGCATCCGACCTTTTACCATTAAATAAATGACAAAACACAGCCTGGAATAACTAATGTCTTCCATATCAGCGATGGTGGAGGTCTACAGCTGGAGAACATGCGTGGTGTCCGGGCTCCAGAGAGAGGCCTGACAGCTGCTATATGGGTAGGACGATGAAAATGGTGGGGGTGTAGAAAGAAGAGCTGAACAAAGGGAAACAAAATGCCAACACATAAGGCTACTTCATCTTTCCAGATAGCATATCATCACTTGCAAATGCAAGCATGACTCAGTTAGCCCACACTGGCCTAAAGCCAAAGAAAGGATAAAACTTCAGGAAGGGGCTTAGCAATAGTTGTATGCTGCTCGTAAAACTAAGGACAGCCTCCTTCTGTCCATTGTTAATAGTTAAACGAGAGCCTTCTATGGTCCAGGTAGCTTTATAGGGATAATATACCATATCTTCACAAAAGAAGAAACAGGTCCAGGTCTAGGCACTCGATGATATCACCCATGGTTACCAATGGCAGAGTTGGAATTTGACTCCAAGTCCAGGTATAAAACCACACTCTTCCCATTTTTTTTTCCTCTTTCCACCTTATATATCACTACACGGGAAAAACAAAAGCACAGAAGGCTTTCTGTTTACTGAGAACCTACTATGTACCAGGCACTTTGCAAGAATTAATTATATCCTCAGGCTTTTTTAAACATTTTTTTTACAACAGGCAGTACTAATAAAATTCCCATTGTAATTCAGATGAGGACCATGAGTTGTAAAAATGATGGAGTATCTTGCTGTTGGAATTCTCATGAGAGTTTTCCTGGCTCCCAATTCTCTGTTTCCCTCTGCTGCACTACCGCTCTGTATATATAGCCATGATACCATTACAAAGTGAAAAGAGCAGGTCCTTTTTGGCCATCTCCAGTAACAGTATAGGATGCTAAGAACAAATTCACCAAAGGGCCTTGATGTACCACTGAGAAGCCCCAGAAACCCCAAGACAATGGGGACTGTGAGAATGTGTCTAATCATCAAACGCTTCGTATTATTTATGAAGGTCTACTTCCTTGGCTGTACAAGCTCTCTCACATGTATGCGTAGAACTGAGTATCTCAACACATGCTTATAGTGAGTATTTTACACTTGTTGAGGAAACCTTGCACAGGAAGAATATTTTGTTGGAGGATATCACAGAGAACATGAGCTAATAACTTCTGCTTGATTTTCATCAGGGGATCAAATTACATATAGTGAATTTAGGGCGATAGTTAAGAGGATCGCAGATTGCTGAGGAGTTTCGTTGCTTCCCGACTGTGGAGAAGGAAGAGGGCAGAGAAGGGGCTAAAAGGAGCATGGAGATGTGTGGTCTTTCTTCTTCACTGTGCTATCTGACGAGACTACTTGGGAAGCCCTACAGAGCTTTCCTTTTCAAGTTTCTAGAGAAATGAAGATTCTAAAAGAATTAAATCAGGTCTGATTGTTGCTTTGGGTGAGCCAGTACCCAGTGAGTGACTATCAAGCCCTAGGATGTGACCTTACATAACTAAAGGCTTTATAAACACTGTATGCTTAGGCTACACTAAGTTTATAAAAGTATTTTTCTTCCTTCAATAGTGACTTTGTCTTCTACTAGATTGGTTCCAGTGTTGTTCTGCCACCTCCATTATTTCTCCCAAAGAGCCTTCTGTTCTGAGAAATTAAAGGACTCCGAGGGCAGATCACAAATTCAGGATAGAAAACCTGCAGTATGCAGTCAGAGACTGTATTGTTGGTATCCAGATGCTGGACACTTTGCTCAGGAGCATTTGGAGAGCATTCATATAAAAGACTATTTGTTCTTGGGAAAATACTCACCAGCAAAGAAGCCTTTAAGAGGACAGAGAGATTTTGCTCTCCATTTTTCCTTTGTAACAAATATATATATATATATATATATATATATATATATATATATATATGCACTGTTTAATAAATAAATAATCCTTAGTTTGTTTCATCTTTTTCTTTATTAACATTCATATTTTATTTTTTTTGCAATAACTAAAATACAAACACATTTTACCGTGGCCCTTCTTTCCTTTTTTCTTCTGTCTCTATCTCTCTCTTCTTTCCTTTTTGGAAATGAACTTTTGCTATGTTGGAGAGCCTGGCATGGAACTCCCTGTGTAACCCAGGCTACTCTCTAATGTGCTTCAGCGCCCCTGCCTTAGCCTCCCAAGTGCCAAGATGTCATGCATATACTGCCACTGTGAATAGTACTCTTTTTATATATCTTTATTTTGTATGCCTTTTCACTCGTTATTATATTATTATTTCCACTTTTAAAACTCCTTTTGTTGGAAATAAAGACACAAATGCACACACTATTCTAGGCTTACAGAGAAGGTCAGGGTCATCAAAATCCCTATCTCCCACTTCCCTATCTGGCCCCACTGAAAAGTCTTCAGGGCAGTAACAGGAATCGGATTGTCAACCTCTCTGATAACAAGATTTTCTGGCATTCTTCCTGGAGAAAGAATGTATTTTCTTGAGTGTGTTACTCTTTATCCCAGAAATATGTCCAGGTTGACTTTTTCTTTGTTTATTCTTTTTTTAAAAAAAAATCATAGAATTGCCTTAAAGAGAATAATACTTCACAAACACTTCTATTTTTAAAAATTGTTTCTTTTACATTTTTACATTTGATAATCTAA
>NW_004949115.1:3170723-3204335 GCF_000317375.1 Microtus ochrogaster
AGTTCGAGACCAGCCTGGTCTACAAGAGCTAGTTCCAGGACAGGCTCCAAAACCACAGAGAAACCCTGTCTCGAAAAAACCAAAAAAAAAAAAAAGATATTTGCAACATTTTCTGCTATTTTTTAATCAGGTTTTCTTTTTCTCCCCCCCCCATACTTCCTTCTCCTCTTACTTCTTCAGCTATGCATCCATTAGATGACAGGGGTTTTTCAGCTCCGTTTTAAACTATGGGACAACCATCATGCATGTGTTCTATCATTGACCAAAATGTCATTGTGTGGCATATGCCTGTACAACTAAACAATTATCTATGGTATTGTCACTGTGTAAGACACATAATAGAAGAGATATTCATTGAAGGGTATATAGAGAGGTAAATATGGACCTGGTACTAATTCAGTAAGTTAGGCACAAGTTAAGAAATTTTAAAATGCACCTGGACAATACATCCTTTAACCTACAAACAGAACTGGATTTCTTTTCAGTTTTAACAACATTTGCTGTTTCCTATAAAAACCAATGATTCTAAAAAAGCAATTCAAGTATCAGCATCCAGGTTGAGAAGTAGAGCTACTGGGTTTAATCGCTGGGACCACAAAAACATTCTTTAGAAACAATACTCAATAGATAACAAGCTCTCAGTTAACTTCACCCTGAGTAGTGAAAAGTTGGAAGCTTGTGCTCTAAGATCAGGAACAAGGATGCTCACTCATCCTTATTACTTCTGCTCATCATAGCAGTAAAAGTCCTGACCAAACAAAAGCCATTCAAATGGTAATGAAGGAAGAAGTAAACATGATAACATGATAGGAGGTTCTATGATAAATGACCTATTTTTCTTTGACTCAAGAAAATTGTTATATTATAAAAACTCTTATATGTGAGAGAACTTACAGGGCTCTAAAAAACAGAAAAAAGTAATCAGATATTATTGAAAGGAAATGAATCCTTATTAATGGTTTGGTAGCAATGACCACTAGGAGCTATGGGGTAGCTATAAGCTAATTTGAACTTTTGCATTGGCCTCTTTTTTTTTGACAACCTGTTATATGCATAAAACCACAAATCTTCCAGGAAACAATTGTTGGGACTGATAAACATATTCAGTAAGGTTACAGGGTAGAAAATCAACTGAAAACAATCAGATTTATCAAAACACTCTCTAAAAAAGATATTGAGAACTTTTTCCTACTTATAATTACCTCAAGAAGAAGTAGAAGAGAAGGGATTTTGGCCAAAGAGGCTGCATATCTTGACAGCAAAAGATATAAAACTGGGATGAGAGAATAAGGAGACAGCGTACATAAACGGAAAGGCACTCTGAGTTCATGAAAAGAAAGAATAGTTAAAATATCTGCAGTGCTGAAATTGGTCTACAAACCTGATCTAGTGCTTCCCCTATAAAAATTCCAATGCCATTAGTCACAGAACTAGAAAAAAACAAAATAAAAAGAACAACTCTAACATTTGTATGGAAGTACAAAGACTTTCAAATGATCAAAGCAGTTTTTAGCAAAAAGAACAAAGCGGAAGGGCTGGAGATGGAGCTCAGTTTGCACTTGCAAGTTCAACTTTTTGGAGGTTGTGACAAGAAGTTCAGGAGTTCAAAGTCATCCTTGGCTACATAGTCAGTTCGAGGTCAGTCTGGGATATGTGAGACACTGTCTCAAAAAAAGAGGATGAGGTTTGGAGTAAGCTTGCTTGGGATAAAGAGTGGAATAAAATATTTGAAAGTCATAACTTGAATCAGGGGCTAATATTCAAAATATGAAGAAAATTCAACAAGAAAATAAATTACCCAGTAATAAAAGTGAACAGATATTTCTCAAAAAGAAGACAAACAGGAAATGCTCAAAACCTCTAATCAGTAGAGAATTGCAAATCAGAAACTACATTTCATACCTGTTAGACTGACTACTATAAAAACTGTAAACGACAAATGTAGGCAAAGTTGCTGAGAAAGAGAACCTAAGCACACTGTTGGGAAGGATGTAAATCAGCGCTACAGTATGCAAAGCAGAATGGAAGTGCCCCCAAAACCTAAAAATAGAACTACATTAAGATCCAGAAATTTTACTACTGGGCATATAGCCAAAGAGCATGAAATATATGTTGAAGGGATGGCTACACTCCCATGTTTATTGCAGCACTCCCCACAATAAGTGAAATACGAAAACCACTGAAGCAGCTATCAGTGGATGGTTGGATAAAGAAAATGGGCCCACATACACTATGAAATATTATCCATCCTTTAAAATAAAGAAATAGATGATTCTATCATTTTGAACTACACAAATAAGCCTAGGAGTCATTATGGTAATTGAAATACAGTCAACATAAAGGGACAATTACTGAATGATCCGACTAATAATTCAAATCCAAAAAGCCAAAGTGATAGAAGTAGAGAGGAGTATGACGATGACTATAAGAAGCCGGGGTTAGAGTGGTGTGAAAAGGGCAAGAGAGATGTTTGTACAAGGTACAGTTTCAGTTAAGGCGAATAGTTTCTAGTGATCTATTAGATACCTTGTGACTATTGTAACTATACCTAATAAAAATGTGTATCATACCTTTCAAAGTAGGTAAAGGTATTGATTTTAAATATTCTCATCATAAAGATGTGATAACCATGACAGAATCTGTATGGTGACTAGCATAATTTGATTATTTTATAATCTGTAGGTATTGAAACAAACATCTTATAGTACTCCATAAATCTATATAGTTATTATTTACCAAAAGTAAAATGCTCCCTCCAGTGTCAGTGAAGAGAGGGAAGAAAAACGTTAAGAGCCACAGGGAGTAGGTGTCTATAGAAAAACAGTATTTTCTGGACATGACAGCACAGCTACACACACAAACTCAAAGGAGCTGGGACTGTATACACAAGACTTGCACAAGATCAAGCCAGCCTAAACACCAGCATGGATGGGGAGGGGCCCACGAAGTCCCATCCATATTAGTGGAGCTATTGGCAATTGATCCATCTCCAACTGCTTCCATTTTTACCCCACTTCATGACTTTTATTATTACTATTTTTAATTATTATTATCATACATTAAAAGAATCTGCTGATTCCATGTAGTGTTGCTTGTATGTAGAATAAGTGTTTGGTGATGACCACTTGAGACTGGATAGCCTATAAGGAGGCTTGTCCTTGGGTAAGGCTGAATCTCCCACTCATAGTAGTCATTAATTATCGCCTGTAGAACTTTACCTGGATATGGGGCCTTGTGAGATTTCTATCATCTACATTTGCATGTCAACTATTACGCAGTTCTTGTTTAGGTGATCATACTGTTAAGATTTTATGAGTGTAGCTCCCTATTGTATATAAAAGACACTATCTTGCAGTGAGAAGAAAGTAGGTAGGACCTTCAAGTTCTACTACAAGATAGTACAACTTCAGTTCCTTGCTGAAGACCCACATCTTTCAGACACAGAACTTGGAGGAATCAAGCTGGAACTGACCTGGAAACCTTTTACCCTAGAACTAAGCCTCAGAGTATCTGAAGTTGCTATGTAAGTTGCCATGGGAGAGAAGTAATTGAAAGTCCTACCCAGTTGTAAAGTCTATAAACCATAGCAATGACCTGCACGGCAAGATATTCTCAAAGGGGCAATAGTGGTATGTACATCTTGGGGGTAACCAACAACCATCCAATTGGACTTAGGACCCACTCTGTGAGAGGGGATTCATGCCTGTTATTGTAACCCTAACCAGTTACATGTGTCAATGGAGGCCATGAATCCTAATGGAGAACCTACTATTGTCACATTCCTAAACCAGTATAATTCCCAATTGCATTATAAATACCCACAGATAACTTTAGCTCTCCTCTTTCATCAAAAACATTTGTTTTCTTCAGCAGATAGAGACTATCAGAGAAGTCCACAAATGGTCAAAATGCAGAGAAGAATTGACTATGGAGTGTCAATCCCCAGCCAATACATCTACAGCAAAACCCTATATGTAAAGCTAAGGAAGATCATAGAAGATGGCATGGAAAGATTCTAAAAGTCATTTTTCTTTAGGGGAGCACGCTCCAGTGATGATCCCACATCTGTGCACGTATAGGCAGTCATAATGGAGTCATAAGTCATAACAGCATAAACACATGGAATCAGTGGCTATTAGGAGAGAGCAAGCACATGAAAGAATGAGGGTATGGGGAAATATTGAAAGTTGAATATGTATTTAGGATATAATTGAGAATTATACTGGTCCAAAGACATTATAGGCATGTAAGAATATTTTAAGAAATGTGAAAATAAAATGAAACAAAACCTTAAATGCATAGCCATATTGGGGGAAAATAGAAACTTCAAAAACTAACATCTTTCTTTGTGTGTTCGCACAGCATGTGATGACAATCACCCTCTGAAGCTAAAACTTGACCTTTAGAAGCTAAAGTCTCTGTGGGTGTGGGCAAAGGCAAATTCGTATTGCAAGGGGCAAAGTCACAACTTCACAGCTGCCAACTATATGCATTAGGATTAGCTGCAGCTGCCCGGGGCTCCAAATTGATCAATAACCGGGAGTAAACAAGTATCTGGCAATAAGTGACCAGGTGCAAGAACACAGACCAGACGACTGCCATTGACTAGCGTGCCACTCTCGAGTCACACAGTAATTAAGTTCTGTCGTCTCCAAATGAAACAAATGCTACAGTTCTGCTGGTATCAGGAAAAGTGGCAAGGGACAAGCAAACTTTCAACGAAAGGGTTGCAGAAATCTGGCCTCACAAGTGTTTCAGCTTTGATCTCACCGCAAAGTAGGCAGGGTAGAATTTAGGAATTTTCCTGTAAAATACAGGGGTCTTTCCTATATTTCACGAACAGGGAAAATTAGAAACAGGAACATCATAAGGAAAACACACCCAGATGGACTGAAGCACAGCTCACCCTGGCATCCATAAGATCCTCTTTCCCCCGATGATTTGGGCGGGTATGTGTTTTGAACTACCATCTCTGTGCAGCCTTGAGTGCTAATAGGAAGAATCACAATATTTTAGGATCTTTACAGCAAATTAATTCAAACCCAGGAACCAGCCACTGCTTAATATTCTGTACGCTGTCAACTCTGGAGCCACATGGAGCCTTTTAACCAGAGGCAGTGAAGTGGCTCAGCAATGTTTGCTTTACATAGGGAGAAAAAAAAAGGCAGAAATTGAAAGCATGGAGCTGTTTTTGTTTGAAGAAGTGTCTCTTTAAGTTTACCATCATTAAACATCTTATTTTCTTTGATGACAACTGAAGTATTTAGAGAGCTGCCACAACCACACGTTTGGGCCATGCATAGTGTTTTGGACACAGCTCTTTGTTCCTCTCACTGCAGGCCTTTTATTGGGTTAGATTCAAGACAGAATGAAAACTTTGCAATACACACGTTCTAGGAAGCAGGCTAATTTATATCAACATTTTCAAGAGACCATACCCGTGGCATGTAACGGGAAAATTCAACTTTGAAGGCAGAGGCAATAGATACTGGCTTCAGAGTAGTATCCTGGAGAGGAGAGTAGAATTATATTACTTTTGGCCATTTAGCTTTCTCTTCAACAGAATTTTCTCACTACAAGTCCTGCTAGGTCGCCTGGAGCAAGCAAAAAACAAGCAAGCTTTTTTTTTTTTTTTAATTACTACATTGGTTTAGTAGTTAGGATTCAGCACTCACACTGCTGCGGCCTGGGTTCGATTCCTGGTCAGGGAATCAATGCTGTAATTAAAAAGAAAAACAAAATGGTGTGCTAGAAAAAGCTGTTATACAACAGAATTCAGTTGAAGGGTTTTTATTGGGGGGGAGTGAATGGGAAAAGCAGGGAGGGGAGAGGAGAGATAGGCCTCTGGGCACAAGAGTGGCAGAAGAGAGGAGAGAAGAGGGGGGAGAGAGAGACATACAGAGATGGAGAGATGGGAGGCGGGCAGGGCCCTTTAAAGGGGGAGTATAGTGAATGTCCACAGAAAGTGTTTTTAGTGGCTACCTTTGAGGACATATTCCCCAAGCTCGGGCCAGAAAGGATGCCTGAATACTAACAATGGTTCTTTGAGAAAGGAGGCCATGTGTCTCTAGGTTGTATCCAGTGTATCAGAATATGTATGCCAGATAAAGAAATGAATAACAGCAACTAAAGGATGCTTTGCCTAGTTCGCCGTTTAATTGCTTTGAGCCTTCCACTGTTGCTGTTAAAATATAGTTTCCTTAAAATGAAGCACACTCTTAAGTTCCATAACTTTTGACAAACGTACACAGACACTTAATGGGGACCACAATCAAGATCTAAAGCAATTTCTTCACTCCTCCAATTCCCTTGTGCTATGCCTTTAGAGTCCAGCCCTCCTCCTACTCCTAAGTACTGGCAGCCACTATTCGATTTTCTTTCCCTATAGTTTTGTCTTTTCTAGAATGTCATATAAATGGAATCATTCAGTCTTTTCTTTCACTTAGCAAAATGCATTTTTTTTTTGCATTTGGGACTGGTTTGTGGTTTTTTGCGTTGGCATGGCATTTAAACAAAAGAATGGTCAGAGAGATGAGCGCTGTGAGGGAGTACAAAGTCCTACTTGAGTATAGATGCAGGAATGCTTGCTTCTGACTCAAGGAATTAAGGGATGTTTCGTGGAGAAAGTAGCATTTGAGCAGGGCCGTAGGGGCTGGCAATGTTTTCAGAGGCACAAACTGCAAGGGAAGAGGGGGGATTTTAGTAAAACGTACATCAGGAACAAAAGCTCAGAGTTCCCTCTAGAGTGCAGGAGAAAGCATAGTACCCCTGTTCTGGTTCTCACCCTTCCTAATGCTGCGACCCTTTAGTACAGTTGCTCATGCTGTGCTGACCCAACCAGAACATTCTATCATTGCTACGTCGCAGCTGTAATTTTGCTACTGTTATGAATCATAATGTAAATATTTTTGGAGTTAAAGGTTTGACAAAGGGGTTGTGACCCACAGGCTGAGAAGCACTGTTGTTGTGGGAGGTAAGATGGGGAAAGGGGAGGTAAGGGCTTTGTTGACCTTAAATAACATGTTTGCGAGTAATCTTAATTCATTAAGAAGTAGAAAGCCACTACAGAATATTGATGCACGCTCTTTTGTTGAAGAGGGTAACAGTTTTGAATCTAAGGAATTCAGCCATCCTACCTGAGCTGAGGTAGTCTCCTCTCTATGCTGGGGAGTGTACAGCGCTGAATCTTGAAAAATGTGACAAACTACACACGCATATATATGCATATGTATATATAGTTTATAATATATGTAGTATATATATATATGCATATAGAGAGAGCCACAGCATACAACTTCCCTTTCATTTGCACTCCCAACAAAAGGTTGATGCATTTGTTTCATTACATCCTCGCTACTTTTCTTGAAAGCTTCCAATGTCTGCAAAGTCCCACGGTAGTTTCTGGGGATGATACAAAGATGCATGCAAAAAGTCCCCCCACTAATATCTCACTGTCCTACAGGTACACACTAGAAAATGTATCTGTAGAAGGAGAGAATTCAACAGTTGCCCAAAGTTAGTTCTCTGCATTCACTGTGTTCCCAGGTATTTTTCCCATCGCACTATCAGAAGACCAAGCATTGTTCCTGAACTCTGCTTTCTTAGTCCTCCGTAGAAACATCTTCACTGGGGTAAGAGTCAACATCTCAGTGTAGAAATCCCAGTTGAACAGCATTCCTTTCCTTAGTAAGAACACGTTCTCCATAGATATAACCCAAATCCCTTACATACCAAGAATCCATTCCTGTTTTGGATGCCTTTTCAGATTACCCTTAAACAGGTATTTCACCAAGGAGAACGTGCTGGTATCCAACGAGCACATGGAAAGCTGTCCAATATCGTTAGCCAGTAGGAAAATGCCAAGTAAAACCACAATGTGGGGCTGCAGAGATGACTCAGCAGGTTATCGCTCTTGCTGCTCCCTCCGAAGACCTAAGTATGGTCCCCAGTACTCACATGGCAGCTCACAAGTGCCTCTAACTCTAGTTCAAAGGGATCCAACATTCCCTTCTGACCTCCATGGGGCTCCTGCTCACATGTGGTGCTCATCCATACACACAGACACCATACATACACATAAAACAAAATATTGTTAAACCCCTTAATTTGAGACAAAATAAATAACAACAACAACAAAGTAGTAACAATTAATGGTGAGGGTGTGCTGAGACTGGAAGCCACCAACATTTGCGTGGGGGGTGTAAAGTGGCACATCTGGTGTAAGAGTTAGTCTGACTTCCTTATTAAACTCACTGTGACACGAACCTATGACTCATCAGTTTTCATCTTGGACCTTCATCTCAGATACATGACTCAAGTTAGCAAAAACATCCCTAAACTTTCATTTCTTATTTTATTCATATTTTATGTATGTGCAGCACTGTTCTTTGTTTGTATTCCTCCATTGTACTTTCTTGTCTTTGCCTCCTATTTCCACAGTTTCTTCTATAAAATCCCCAAATTCTGGAAACAGCTTAGTTATCTTACAAAAAAGTAAAATGGTAAAGCAAATCATGATACTATGGAGTGCCATTCAGCAATGAAAAAAGGAAGGGTCTGTTAATTATATACAGCATCTGGATGAATCTCCAGATAGCTGTTTTAAGTGCACAAAAGGCGGTCCCCAAAGGTTACATACAACGGTTCTGTCTATAGAACTTTGTTTGTGAGGCAGGGTGGCCTTTAAGAAGTAATCCTCCTACCCCAGCCTCCAGAGCCTTGGGGTTACAGGTGTGTGCCACCATTCTCATATTCTATATATCTTTGAAATGATAAGGGCATACTAATGGAAAAGAAATTCATTTACTCACACACCACCAAAAGTGTTTTCCCCACTGTTAGTGGTTGTGAAGTAGAAGGACATGCGGCTAGAAAAGTATTACACAAGGAAGCCTTGTGACAATGAGATTGTCCTGTATCTCGTCTGTGCTGGTGATCACATGAACCTCCATATCTGATAACATTTCATGGTCCATCCAAATGAGTGCATGTAAAACTAGCGAAATCGAAATAAGGTGCATTGATCGTGTCACTGCCAATCTCCTGCTTAGGACACTGCATTCGAGTTATGCAAGGGAGAACTTAGGTGAGAAGGACACAGGACCTGTCTACTTCTGAAAATTGCACAGGAATCTGCAATTCTCTCAAAAAATGAAGGTGGTGGTGCATGCTACCACCAAAGCATCTTATTTGAACTTAATTTCAGGCATTACTATCGTTATTTTTAGGTGAGGACCTTGAATGCTTTCCTATCGCAGAGTGAATACAAAACAATGAAAATTACTACGTTTCTAGTTTTAACCTTGTTCTTGGGGAAAGGAGAACCCAAACAGGTAACCTGTACTTTTGCTATGGCTGTTCTTAACTATATTGAGAACAAAATTACCTCTTCTGAACATTTGATGAGACTTATGCACAGAGTAAATGAATCCCACATAGGTTTTGGTTTTTTGTTTGTTTGTTTGTTCCGTTTTTCAAGACAGGGTTTCTCTGTGGCTTTGGAGCCTGTCCTGGAACTAGCTCTGTAGACCAGGCTGGTCTCGAACTCACAGAGATCCACCTGCCTCTGCCTCCCGAGTGCTGGGATTAAAGGCATGCGCCACCATCGCCCGGCTCCCACATAGGTTTTTACACAATGTCCAGTAGCTTTGTGGATCTCTTTAAGCTTGTTCACTGATCTTGTGCTTAACAATCCCACTCTGCAACTTCTGTTTTCTTGAATACGGCAGCCAATGACATCATTTGAGCTAGATAAATAAACTAAGCTAAAAGGCAGCATTTATTTATATTAATCACATTGCAATCACTCAGTAGCCATGGTGGAGGGAGGCTTTTGTTTATATACCAGACACAGAGACAGAATTTTTGTATTACGACAACATCTTCTAATGATCAACTTAGCTCCATAATATTCTGGATCATAATTGGTTTATTTTAAAAAATCAACTCCATGTACTTATACTGTTGAGAATGCTTCAACTCTACAAAGATTTTCATAGGGCCCATGTATACACCCCCAACGAACTATTCTGCCTAGGACCTATTCTGTTTTAATCTATAAATGTCTTATTTTTATTACATTTATTTATTTTAAGTGTGTGTGTGCACATGTACCTGTCTGTG
Organism: Microtus ochrogaster; assembly: GCF_000317375.1. Classification (NCBI taxonomy): domain Eukaryota; kingdom Metazoa; phylum Chordata; class Mammalia; order Rodentia; family Cricetidae; genus Microtus; species Microtus ochrogaster. The sequence continues at coordinate 3,180,846 of NW_004949115.1, forward strand.
TATGTGTGTATGTATGTGTGAATGCCAAGGCATATGTGTGGAGGTTGGAAAACCATTGGTGGGAGTGGATTCTCTCCTTCTAGTTAATAGAATGAGCTTAACCAGTGAACTAACCTAAACCCTCTTTCAGTGGGAGTCTATAGATCTCCCACTGTGTGTTATGTGGTGCTTGCGCTCAGACCCAGTGCCTGTGTGCTAGGCAAATCCTCCTCCCCTGAGCTACATCCTCCACCCTTAAATCCACATTTTAAAACATAAACTTTATTTGATATGACTGAAAAGCACAGGCCCAGCACTTGCAAGTGGGAATAATTGTTTCAAGCATATAAAGTATTTTTGGAGGAAAGCCTAGATATGGCCTAGGTATTCGGAAATAGTCAAGCACCAGGCTCATTTACATAACACTGAAAGAACTGGTTAACAGGGAACACTAGGTTGCTTTGCTCAACTAGTATGTCTTACTTTGTAGAAGGTAAATATGCATGATGTTAAGGGCAGAAAAGGGAGGAAGGGCAAGATCGGGAAGGCTGTGGAAGGAAAATAAGTAAGCTTCGAAATGGAGGCAGACAACATGGAGGAAATGCAAGCAAAGCTGTTTCTTACCTTAAGCAACTTTCTGATTCCCTGGAACATATCAAGGGTTGTTTAAGACTAGAACGTGTTCATGTTTAAAGGAGTGATTGTTCATCAAAGTTCTGATAAGTTTTCTCTTAGGAGAATGGTACTCTTAAATTATAAACAACCTTACCTTCCCGGGTTTTTCCTCCGTTTCTAAATCAGCTTTTTGTTTTGCGAATTTAATTTTATTTCCTACGTAAATCAAGGTGTAGTTTCCTTAGAGCCACTGTTTATTTATTCCTTAAAAAAAGTGAGCAAGGGGCCTGGGAGATGGCTTAGCAGATAAAGGCGGTTGCCACCAAGTCTGATGACCTGAGTTTGATCCCTAGGACTGACTCATACCATGGAAGGAGGCAAGCAACGGCGGAAAGTTGTCCTCTGACCTGCACTCCGTGTGCTGTGACTCAAGCATGAGTATGTAAGAGTGCATGCCTGCCTGCACGCACACACACACACACACACACACACACACAGACAGACAGACAGACACACACACACAAAGGCACGCACACACAGACACACACACAGAGGCACGCACACACACACACACACAGACACACACACACACAGAGGCACACACACGCCCACATGCTGCATGCAGCACACTAAGAAAAAAGAATCGGATCAAATTTCAATCGTAAGTACCAGTATATAGGAAGCAGTGGTTATAGATGATGCGAAAAAATACACAACCAAAGAGATACTTGGAATTGGCATCAAAATGGCTGTTAACTATCATTTCATCTTCTATCCTACACGGGCCTTGTCCTCAAGCCTGTGAGACATAACTCTAAAGTCCTAGGAGTGACTGCAGCTAGCCAGAGATCTAAACACTGCCAGAGGCCTGGCCACATACAAAATAAAGGGCTCATTTAGAGCACTTATGTTTCATATGGCACCTTAATCCCATGGGCATGTAGCCATAAGAGATTCTATTCACTCTCTGGGAAATAATTCACATCTTTAAATGATTGGCTTTAAAACAATCAATTAGATTGATTGTTGTTGTATTAAAATCAGTTTGGCTGACCTTGCCTAATTGAGGATCTTGATGTTCCTTTTCCTTTTTTTTTCTTTTTTGTTTTTCTTCTTGGTGTTCTCTTACTTGAGGGAGTTACCATATGGTGTCAGAAGACAGTGGGAATTTCACTTCAGATGCCAGTGTGGTAAGTTCCCACTGAAATACGCTTGAGGTAATGATGAAAGTGTTCGCACTGGCCAAAAAAATGTTCAGCATGCTCACTGCCGGGCCTCTCTTTCTAAGATCAGAACAAAACAAAGTCTAAAAAATTTGCTGTGTCATCCCGTTGTACAGTGCCTTGAGAAAGGGAATGCCTCTGGAGCTGCAACTTGCGACAAATAACCCCTAGCCTGAACTCACATATCCTCGTGGTGTGAGTAAATCTGGTTTCCCTAACTAGTTTCAAAAAAGAAATTTAAGACATTTAAAACACGACCCTTCACCTGAGGCGAGAAGATCCCAGAAGAGACAGAGACGGTGAAGAGATTTTAAGAGTTAGAGGACTAGGGTATTTCCTGTGAGATAAAGGCTTCTTTTAAAAAAAAAGCGAAATGGAAGGAGCAGGGAGGACAAAGTGCATGGGGGGGGGGTCGTGGGGATGAGTAAGCAGTGATTGTGATCAAAATCTGTTGTATGGGATTCTCAAAGAATTAATAAAAATGCTGTGTTATTAAAAAGATACCATCTGAGTGCCTTAAGCTATTGATAAAGAGAATTTGCCTCTTCTGAAGCTATAAGGAGCACTGTAGAATAAACTTAAATAAGATCTATCTCCACTGCCACACCCTCCTCCCCAGATGGGAGGACTCCAAGGCCTACTTCTTTTTTTTTTGTCTTTGTTTTTTTTTATTTATTTATTAAAGATTTCTGCCTCCTCCCTGCCACCACCTCCCATTTCCCTCCCCTTCCCCCAATCAAGTCCCCCTCCCTCATCAGCCCAAAGAGCAATCAGGGTTCCCTGACCTGTGGGAAGTCCAAGGACCACCCACCTCCATCCAGGTCTAGTATGGTGAGCATCCAAACTGCCTAGGCTCCCCCAAAGCCAGTACGTGCAGTAGAATCAAAACCCATTGCCATTGTTCTTGAGTTCTCAGTAGTCCTCATTGTCCGCTGTATTCAGCGAGTTCGGTTTTATCCCATGGTTTTTCAAACCCAGGCCTACTTCTATAAATAAGCACATACTACTACAAAATAAGTGGGCATTTTCTAATTGTATTTAATCACATGTGTGTGTTTGTGTTTGTGTGTGTTTGCATGTGTGTGTGTCATACTGCGCATGACATGTGGATGCTTCAGGACAATTTTGGGGAGTTAACTCTCTTCTCTCTAGGTTATATATGAGCCCCAGGCAATGGACTCAGAAATCATTTTGTATTTGTCATGGATTGAAGTATCACATAGAATCCCCGACAATAAGGCAGCAACTATCTCGTAAGTGTCTTCCCAGAGCCTTTCTTCTCAATACATTGGGGTTGTGCAGAGCTCACACATTGCCCTTCCGTTTACCATGCACTCCTGCTTAGAGTTTCTGAAGAGCAAACCACAAAGCCAGAGTCAACTTATGGAAGCTACTATTACTCTACTCCAGAGTAGCTGTGGACACTGGGTACTTACAACTGTTGAGAACACAGCGGGAAACTTCTCCCTAAAGGCACTCCGACCAGCTTTTCATACCCCCGAGAGTCAAAGCTTTTCATTTCAGCATGCTGACAAATCTTCTGTATGCTCTTACCTCAATTTCCTCTATCAACCCATAGGTCCCTGCATTTCTTAGGACATCAATTCTCCATTGCTTATGCCATTTTTACAATGAATAAGAACAGATGTCAATTCAGTACTTAGGTCTACAGAAACTTGCTTTTTGGTTCCTGTTGATTTTCGCTTCTTTCCTTTTTCAATTAATGTTAGCACTATGCCAATACTAGGATCAGATTGATACAAGGATGGGAGAAATAACCATACTGAAGTTAGTTTAATGCATGTGAAAGTAAACTTGGAAGTGTGATTTTTTTTTTTTGGTCTTGCCATTTTGTTTGGTCAAAAGGCACAGATTCTAATGATCCTGGCTTCTGAACAGTGTTGTATCCATTGCAATTTAGACATTCAGTGTCTTCCAAGGGAGCATGTGTTATGCAGGTCTTGCTTCCCAGCTTGGCACAATTGCAAAGCAGAAAAACCTTTAAAAGGAGGGGCTCACTAGGACACCTTTGCGTCCATGTCACTCCTCCTCCTTTCTTGTACATCTGGTTATGATGTGAGCAACTTTGCTCCAACACTTACTGCTGTGTTGTGGTACCCTGCCCCAGGCCCAGAGACGACAGAATCAAACTGCCATGAGCCAGAAGTTCTGAAAACTTTGATCCAAGTCAGTTGTTCCTCTGTGGAAGTTGATGATCTCAGCTGTTTGGAATAGTCATGAAAAAGTAACCTGGGATACATAACCTGGTAAGGACAATTTTTCAAAAGTTCTCTAAGCTCATGTAAATACAAACGTTTCCACACACACAAAAAAAAAATTAAGGAAGAAAATGACTCAAATGGATATAAAAAAAAACATAATGAGGTCACTATTACTTTGTGTTTTCTCTGTTGGTGTTGGGTTCTGATATATATATGTCATGTGGTATATGTATATGTCTGGTCACATGAGCATGAGTGCATTGTGTGTGCTCGTTAGAGACTGAAACGGTTGATAATGTCTTCTCAATCACTCTGTACCTTCCATATTGAAACAGGGCATCTCACTGACGCCAAAGTTCACTGTTTTGAGGAGTTTGGCTAGCCAACTTGCCCCAAGGATGTACTGCCCCCACTTCCCATGCTCTTGTTCACGGAGTTAATGGGCCAGCCACAGCACCAACTCAGCTTTCCTGTGGGTCCTGGGATCTTTTTCTCATGTCTGCCCTCTGTGCCTTACACATTGCACCACCTCCCCAGCCTGACTTCGTGTTTTAAAATGTAATTACGTGTCAGGGCATGTAGTTCAGTGGTAAAACACTTGCCTAGAAAGGGCAAGGCCCTGGGTTCAATCCTAGTATCGAAAATAAAAAGTAATTCTAGATGAACGCATAGTTCGGCTAAAGTAGCAAATTTATGAGCTATCATCACTTACGAGAGGAGTATTTTAAAATCAATATTTGCACTTTGCTATTTTTTGAGGATTCATAATAAAGACTAATGGGTTGTGGCTCTCTTTCATCTCCAGAGTCATATTCATGGGCTGTCACACTAATAAGTATTGCTACAAGTGAACGAGAGAGATGTTCTTGTAAATTTAACTTTCTCCAATGTCCGAGCATACACGAATGAGGAAAATGCAACCGTTTCCATTTGAAAATTATTTTCAAATATAATCAAATCTTATGAAAACTGAGTTAGTTCAAGAACTCTATGCTAGGGATTTTCGAATATATTAACATTTCACTAGGCTAGTATTTGCTCCACGATGAAAGAAAACTTATATTATCCAAGTACTAAACAAGAAGCATATTTTCCTGGCATTTCAGAAGGCATTCATGTTCAGAAAACAAACTGCATACATAATTCAAATGATTTACATAGCCTTTTCAGATTTCTATATTTTATTAGCTTTGATGATCTCACTGAATGTGTCTGTGAATATCTATCTGTCTATCAACATGCCTATCTTTCTGTAGTTCGGCAAATGCTGCCATATAGGCCTTCTTACGCTCTTTATAAAAGACCTATTTTTGTATTTTATTCACGCATGTGTGCCTGGGTATGGTTGTGACTGTGCCTTGCACCCTCTTCACCTGGAATTGCAGGCTGTTGTGAACTGCCAGATGTGGGTGCTGGGAAACTTGGGTCCTTTGGAAGAACAGCAAATGTTCTTAACTGCTGAGCCATCTCTCCATCCTCCTTAAATGTTTAACAGAACGCAAATGCAGCTTTACTATTTTTAATCAATACAAGAACCCAAATGACTTGCCACTAAAATAAATCCAGGGAGACTCGCTGCTGGATCTACTCTGATGAAGAGACAAAGATGGTTTTCAGGAAACAGTCACTTTTATCTACTGCTGAGAAAAACTCCTATTCTCTGAAGGTTCTTAATCATCTCCTCACTACTTCTTGTTTGTCTATGTGCTAATCTTCCGCTTTAAACTTGAATAGTAACAAGGATGAATGAAGTTTTGAATGCGCTACCCAATTTCCCATAGGGTGGTGCGGATCACTACCCTGACAATAGCTGCTTGTGGAAGAGTAGCGTTAACTCCATAATAAGCGCAGTGAAACGGGATCTGCACTGCAGTCTGCTTCCCTCACTCTGTGACCCTGTGTGGGTGCAGCCCTCTATGCAGCTATGTGGATCACTGGTGGCGATCTAGGCAGTTCCTCTTGCCAGAGCTTTATATAGAAGCAGCCTAACAAAGAAGTCATGTCCCTGACTGCCAGCTAAAGATGAGGCACCAAATAGTTGCAGGGGGAGCAGCCAGAGATAAAAAGGAACACTGTTAGGAGCGAGTAGAGCATCGTTAAGCTGAGGAGCCAAAATATGTGGGTTTTTATTGCACTCACATAGCTATAGATAGAATCATAAAGGGGGCAATATTTAGGGTTTTTTGTTGTTGTTGTTGAGAATGAGATAACTTCACTTTCTGCCTCATTTATTCGTTGTGGTGCTATGGACAGAAGCCAGAGCCTTCCAATGCTATGTAAGTTCCCTTATCAGTGAATAGCGCCTGTCCTCCATTTACTCATTTTCAGAGTCGATTTACTCGCTTGTTGTTTGTATTCAGGGATCAGTGAGATTCTTCTCAGTCTGTTGGTGGCATAAGAGCTATATTGACTGAGATAAATGATTAGGTTTCTTTCAGTGAATTAATCCCTGTTATGATGTTAGCCAAGTTTGTGAAGGTATTTTTTTTCTAGAAGTATGCGCCTTTTAAATAGAAACACAAAGATCTACAGCTTTTAAATATTAATTTAATATGTGTCTCTGTGTGTTTGTGGGAAGTGGGTGGTAATTGTGAGTACCAGTAGCTGTGGAGGCCGGAAGAGGGCGCTGGATCCCCCGGAACTGGAGTTTCAGGTGATTGTTAGTTTCCCAGAGATGTGCTGGGAACCAAATTACAGTAAGCTGCAAGAGCAGCCTGTGATCTTAGCCAATTAACCATGTCTTCAGTCCCAAACCTATAGCTTTTAGGATCCGAAAGGATGCTACTTTAAGGATGTGTGCCATATGGTGTTGGAGAGATGGCTCAGCAGTTAAGAGCACTGGTTACTCTTCCAGAGAACCAGGGTTCAATTTCCAGCACCCATTTGTTGGTTTTCAACTGTCTCAACTCCAGTTCCAGAAGAACTGCTACCCTCTTCTGGCCAAGACAGGTACTGCATGCACATGGTGTTCAGATGTACATGTAGCCCAAACACTCATACACATAATAAAATAGTTTTTAAATGTGTCTAAAAATACGTGAAATTTAAATAGCTTTTTTAGTAGAGAGGGAAATCTTGTTGAACAGATTCATATCCACCTCGCCTGGCCAATCTTTATTTAACCGACTGACCCCGAAATCCTTCTCTAATACACGGAAAGTGAAAGCACTCATAGGCTGTGACTGTGTGCCAGCAGTGAACACTTGCCCAGTATCGCAAGGCTCTGTGTTTGTTCTCCACTATCACATACAAAAACTAAAGGCCTGGCTTCTAGTCTATGAATAGAAAACAGAATGGTCTACACATTGAAATTCCAATTCTGCTATTGATTAGAAAAGAGTCACGTCAATTCTATTGATCAGACACTGACAGGATGCTAAAGTAAATAGAAAAAAATAGAAAACAACTTCAAGCTGCTCTACTTTGTTCAGGGGAGCACAACAAAGCAAAAATGTTTGGAAGTTAGAGGCAGAATAGTTGGAAAATAACTTTGGAAAAACTTGCGCTATACAGGGAAGAGGCTGTCTTGGAAGAACACGAGTGACGTGCCTCGAAGAGAACAGATGCAGGAAAGAAATAAGCCCTAGACAGGGCTCTCACAGAAGGGATTGCCCAGCTAGGCTGAGAAATAAGCCCTAGACAGTGCTCTCACAGAAGGGATTGCCCAGCTAGGCTGAGAAATAAGCCCTAGACAGGGCTCTCACAGAAGGGAGTGCCCAGCTAGGCTGAGAGACTTCTATCCTTTCAAGTTTAGCCGAGTAGCCTATGATAATTAGCAACGCAAGAATAATACGCATAGGAGAATACATAAAAACTGGGCTGGAGAGATGACTCAGTGGTTGACAGAAATTCAGCAAAGTTAAGTAACTTGTCCGAGATCACACAGCCTGAATAACAACAACAACAACAACAACAACAACAACAATCAAACTACAACAGACCAGAGCAGGTTTGAGATTCAAATCTAAATCTGTGCCACTACAAACCTACAAAACCCCGAGTCACTGCTATGTCCTCTGTCTGGTAGAAACCATGCTGAGGACTGGAGGGCTCAGAGAGAGCACTGTGCAATGAAAAACTCAGGACATCAGCATCTGACAGAGTTCGCTCTCGCCAATAGTGTTGATTAAATACGTAATCCACTGCTTTTCAGCTTTGTTTATTTATTAATGCTGGTTTGTTTGAAATTATGGGCTTTTATTTTGTTATTATTTTAAAATGATTTTATTTTTATTTTTTTCTGTAGTGTGAGTGTGAGTGTGTGTGTGTGTGTGTGTGTGTGTGTGTGTGTGTGTGTTGGATTCTCTGGAACTGGAATTCCAGACAGTTGTGAACTCTGTGTGCTAGGAATTGAACCAGGCTCCTCAGGAACAGCAGCCAGTGCTTGTAGCCACCGAGCCATCTCTGTAATCCCTGTTTATTTCAAACAGGTTCTCATATAGCCAAAGCTGTGTAGCCAAAGGTGTCTGTGGACTCCACATCCTCCTGGGGGTAGAATTACAGGCCTGTATATTATTACACTCAGCACAGTATTTTAGTTTTTAAAAAATCATGTGTATTTCTTCTTCTTCTTTTTTTAAAGCCATGTTAAAAACTCTTGCTAGCCAGCACTTGCTCTCCCTGTGAGATTTCCTCTGAGCAGCCTGCTGTGGAGCTAGCGAACTTTTCCCAGTCTGTTGATAAGTAAACAAGAACAAGCCTCCCCAGGGCCTCTACCCTAGGGCTTCTCTTCACCTGCCTGCCTCCCAGGAGAGATAGGTATCTGTGGTAATAGCGCCAGGGAAGAGCCTAGAATTTCTCTTTAGAGTTTTTCTACATTGCCCTCCCAGAGAACAAGAATGAAATGGTCAAACTGTAGGGCTTCCTTCAGCCAAAATACCATTTGCCAGTCTCTCGTCTAGGGCCACTTTTCCAAAGTCCTTCCATGTCACATGTGTTCTGTTGCCCTTCCTATTTGTGTCCTCCCAGGAGTGCCTTTCTAGTTTTTGACCTCTGCACAGCCCCACTTCAATACCTGTGCAGGAAAGAGTGCGGGGGGTGGGGGGGTTCCAGTGGGGCTAGGGACAGCGACAGTTGGGAGAGGCAAGGGAACACAACTAAGTATATATGAAAATGCCATAAGGAAACTGGCTATTGGGTAATGTAATTTTAGAAACAATGTATAAAAAAAGACAAAAACTTCTTAGGAAGCATCTTAGTAAATGTGGCCCCCTTCCCCCCTCCCCATATTCCTGGCTTTTCAGACGAGATTACTTTTCTAAGAGTATTTGCCTGTCTGTGTAAGTTCACCACTGTGGCCTCCAGCTGCAGCAGATGTTTCTGTCCATAAGTTACTGAGCATTATATACTGGCTATTCACACCAGCTGAAAGGCCATTTCTGAAAAAAAAATACTTAATTGACCCATGTTGACATTTTTAGAGTTAAAATGATGTCAAACATTCTCCTCAATTCTACACTCCCCCTCAGCTGAACCTACTGCTTTAAGAGAAGGAACTCAATTTACATTACCATTTAAAAGCTAAAAATACACACAAGTAAATGTAGACTGGATTGAACACAATAACGGAATGCAGGCATTTAATGCCAGCAATTTTGACATCTGAAGGTCGTAACTACGTTTCTCCTTTCCCTAAAACTCGCCATCTTCTCCATGAAAAGATGGGTAATTACCACTAGTCACAACAAATATTGTTTCTCAGAATGTATGATTTATTAAAATGGTTCTAGAGAGCTCTGTCTTCAGCTCAGTCTTTATAATGATTTCCTATTGCTATGCCACTTCCTTCAGATCTCCTGGTAGCAGCCAGCTTAAGGACTGACTGGCACCTGGGTTGCCGCTTTTACCGCTCCATTGCAAACCTCTCCTGGGTTCCTTTCATAGGCAGGCCATTCCACATCACCTGCTGCTTTCCACTGTGCCCCATCCATAGCCACTTCTGTCCTTGTTCTGTGCCATCAACATGCTTCTCTTGCATGCTTGTGACATGCAGTCTGCCAGCTGCATTCAGGTGTAGGCACAAACCGTCTGAATTACCTTCTACTAATCTTTGAGATATTCAGCTCGTGTCTTTCTCAGGATCTTCAAGTGTGCCTGCTGTCTCTCATCTTTTAAAAAATTAGGTGTGTGTGTGTGTGTCATACATGTGTGCGTCACTATGGTCCCATGGAGTTCAGAGGCCGAACTGTGTTCTTTACTTCATGTAGGTCCAAAGGATCAAACTCAGCTTGACAGCAAGTGGCTGTTGGGCATAATCTTTTTGTACACTGTGAAGATGGGTCTCTGCCGAAGCACTTTCTGATTGGTTTATTAAAGAGCTGAATGGTCAATAGCTAGGCAGGAAGAGGTTAGGTAGGACTTCTGGGGACAGAAAGGTTTTGGGGAAGAAGAAAGGAGGAGTTGCCAGCTGGCCCAGAGGAAGCAGGACATGCGGGAGGAGAGGTAAAAAGTCATTTTTATGATTTTTTTTTAAAAAATGCTGCAAGATCCCCCACAGAGCAGCCACAAGCCTCGGAGGCTCGCAGAACAGCTAGCAGCTAGTCCCAGGCAGAGACAGCTGCCAGGCTCTGGAGCCATTGCAAGTTCCCCAGAGGCAGGCAGACACATGGCAGGCAGGCAGGCAGGCAGGAGACAGAGACACGGATAGACACAACATGTAGAGTAAGATTTAATATTTATTCAGGGGGTCATGGAGGGGAGAGGGAAAAGGAGGACAGAGAGAGAGAGAGAGAGAGAGAGAGAGAGAGAGAGAGAGAGAGAGAGGAGAAGGGGGGGAACAGGAGAGGACAGAGAAGAATCTAAGATGGTAATGAGAGAGGTCAGGGGTCGCTGGGAGTGGGCGTGGATTGCCTCTTAAAGAGACCAAAACCCATAACAGTCATGAACCATGCAACAGCACATAGATGAATAGAAATGGTTAATTAAAGCTGTAAGAGATAGTTAGAAACAAGCCTAAGCTAAGGTCAAGTTTTCATAATTAATAAGTCTCTGTGTCATGATTCAAAAAAGCTAGTTACAAATGGCACCCAACTCAATTGGTAGAGTATGAGACTCTTAATCCCAGGGTTGTGGGTTCAAGCCCTACATTGGACACCATGTGTAAATGGATTATTTGGGGGAGGGCTACCAGCTCACAAAAATAACATGGAAGCTTATTATTAATTATGAAAGCTCTATAGCTTAGACTTATCATTTAAACTAACTCTTATAATTTAAACTAACCCATTTATGTTAATCTACATTTTGATGTTGATTCCCAGATACCACTCCATGTCTCCAATTTTACATTTATAAGGATGTTGCCATTGGGATCACAATGAGTCCTGAGTCTATGTAAAGCCATCCCCATAGCCTCCACTGGCTCCATTTCAGGGATTTTGTCTGCATTCTATCTTCTTTAGCTCATTGCCATGCAAACACTCTACGTTATCATTGTTCTCTCCAGGCAACCTCGGAGATTTCTCATTGTCTACTAAAACTCTCTCATGTTCAAATCCCCAGTGCTGATCTTTGAGTTAATCATTGTCATGTTTATTATTATTATAATGTGTGTTCATGTATGATACGCACATATATATGTGGGTGTGGATACACATGAAACAGTACTCATGATAACCACTTTGCCTACTTGATTCTTTCCTTCCTTCTTGGTATCTGGGAATCAACTCATGTTATCAGCCTTGTGTAGCTGAGCTATCTCATCACCTCATGTTGCCATGATTTATAACCTGAACTCTCATATTTATAACCCTTACGATACTCTCAGTTCACAATCTCTTACCTCTAATAATATTAACATTCAATGATCTGCTTTCTAGCAGTTTATATAAATATTTTCTCTTGCCACATTTCCCCCTTTGAACACCATAATGTTTAATTTTTAGTGCTTTGCATGGGATATGATGTACAATAATTAAAAGTATGGGGTGTGGAGTCAGGATATCAGGTTTCAAACCTACCAGCTCCTTTTCCATGGGAGAAGTTTATCAGCTTGTTTGTATCTCAGTTCTGTTCTGTATAAAATGGACATGCTGATACTAGGACTTCAAATTGTTCTTGAGATTGTCACACTTAGAATACTTGGCACACAACTAACAGAGTACTCAGTATAAACAATTGTCCTCACAAAGGGGAAGAATACAGGTGTTTTTCTTTTCTCATTGTTTGTGGTCCTGGGGATTGTATCTTGGGGCCTTGTAAAAGGGTCAGGCAAGCGCTCTGCCATTGGGCACCTTAAAAAATCTATCTGAGGAATGGAGAGACAGCTCAATGATAGAGTTCTTTCAGAACGTAAGATCTTCAGTTATTATGAGTGACAATAATGAGAAATGAAAAAGAATTAGAATGGACAGAATGTGAATTTTAAAGCATGGTTTCATTTCCCCCATGTCTTGTTTTCCTCACCAAGATGGCAATATAGTAGTTACTTGGGCATGACATTTATAATTGCATTGTGAAGTCATTACAGGGATCACATTAAGAATATTCAATATTAGATATTTAGATTAACACATGATATAAGTCTAAAGAATAATTGACATCACTTCATTATTCACCATTTATGTACTGAAAGCAGACCACGAGAATGGGTGAGCTACCTTTTCACCAACATGCTCCGAAATACAGTTCCCCCAGTGCACTCTTCCACAGTTATTTCCAAAGTCCTGATGTTCTCACCTTTTAAGGTGCATCACTTAGAGGTGCCACAATTAAAAGGCCTCCTTATAGGAAAATGAAGAGATCTGCCAACTATTAAATTAACCCAAGACTCAGAAAGATAAAAATCTCATACTCTCTCCTCATTTACAGATCTTAGCTTAACACATTAATATGTATGCACTTGAGTGGGAGTAGGTGTAGGTATAGGCTTGAAACAGGGAAGGGGACTGCGGTAGTTTGAATGTAATTGGCCCCCAGAGGCTCATAGGGAGTGGTGCCATTAGGAAGCTTGGACACAGAGTAAGTATGGCTTTGTTGGAGGAAGTGTGACAGTCTCCTTCTGCTGCCTATGGATCCAGATGGAGACCTCTCAGTCCCCCTTTCAGCACTATGTCTGCCTGTATGTCTGTGCTTCCTGCCATGACGATACTGGACTAAACCTCGGAAACTCTAAGGCAGCCCCAAATAAATATTTTCCTTTAGAAGAGTTGCAGTGGTCATGGTGTTTCTATGCAGCAATAAAACCCTAACTAAGACAGAAGTTGGTACCAGGGACTGGGGTATTTCTGTGATAGGCTTGACTGAGTTTTTTGTTTGGAGGAATGTAGATTTGAGGATTTTAAATTAGGAAAGCAGTGGAATGCTTTAAGTCGGGCTTAATGGGCCATACCTGTAGGAAGATGGGAGACAGTGGTGCCGAAGCTGATTTGAATTGTGGGGGCCTGGCTCAAGAGGTTTCAGAGGAGAAGAATTTTAGGATGTGGCATAGAGACTGTTTCTGTGATGTTTTGAAAAAGCATGTGACTGCTTTCTGCCCTTGTCCAAAAAGTTTGCCTGAGGCTAAATTGAAGAGTTTTAGCTTGGTTTTGTTGGCAGAGGAAATCTCAAAACAGCCTAGTATAGACTCTGTTGTGTGGCTATTAGTGTTCATTCTTATGAATATCTATAATGAGAAGGAGCACGTCGAGCAAGGAAAAATCTAAAATGTACAATTTGAGGGTCCCAGGAAGTGGAATGGAGCTAAATCCTGTGTTCAAGGAGATAAACAGATTAAAGATATTAAATGGAATAAAGGAAGTGGTGACCTTAGAGCAAGACTCCACTCAGCTAGGCTTCCAATTTGTGAAAAGGGATTAAAGAACAGCTTCGGTCCAGGTGTGGTGGTACACACTTTTAATCCCAGCACTCAGAAGACAGAGGAAAGTAGATCTCTGAGTTGAAGGCCAGCCTGTATATAAAACAAGTTCCAGGACAAGCAAGCTTAGGCAGTGAAGGAAATCATCAAAAACAGAAAGCTGATGAAGACATGCTTGAGCATTGGGAGGCATGTTCTAGCCCCAGCAAGCTGTAGAACTTGGCAGTTTTGGTCATGTGGTTCTGGCTTTAGAGTCAAGGATAGAAGAAAGGGGTTATGGACCCTCCCCCCAGGACTAAAGAAAGCCACTGAGAACAGATGTTTGGCAGGGGTGTCCCTGTGTGGAAGCCCAGATGCCATTGTGTGAAGCTCAGAAGGTGAAGTCAGATTGCCTTGGAGACACCAAGATTTTGCAGATTTCAGAGCTGTGGAATACTTTGCCAAGGAAAGCTGCTAACAGAAAGTGAAACCAGCCCAAGAAAAAGAAGTGTGTTGCCGTCAACAAAGCTAAAAGGAGTTGGAGATCTTAAGAGCACTTTGATATAAGACATGGAAATACAGAGTTTGAAGTTTGCCCATCTGGTTTTCAGTCTTGTTATAGTCCAGTATTTCCTCAGTATGCTACCTTTCCTCCAATTTAGAATAGTAATGTATATCTTATGCAATTATATGTTGGAAGTATGTGATCTGATTTTTATTGATTACAGTTAAGAAATTGCTATGAGTCTCAGAAGAGACTCTGGACTTTTTTAGACTATTTTGAAGGGACTTTTGAAGTCTATAAATGCACTTTGCATTATGATATTATTACAAGCTTATGGGACCCAGGAGTAGAATGTAGTAGTTTGAATGAAAATGGCCCCCATAGGCTCATAGGGTGTGACTTTGTTTGGAGTAGTTTTGGTATTATTACAGGAAGTGTGTCACTATGTGGATGGGATTTGAGATCTCATAAACTCAAGCTAAGGCCAATGTGGTACACACCTCTGTCTGAAACTGTAAGTTGCCCCAATTAAATATTTTCCTTTATAAGAGTTGCCATGGTCATGGAGTCTCTTCAAAGCAGTAGAAACCCTAACTAAGGCAGAGACTAGGATTGGGGTATTACAGAAAAGAGGAGAGCAATAGGGCACATGAAATATAAAAGTGGAAAGAAGCTTTGGAGGATGAAATGATACAAGGTGGGGCAGGCTGGAGAAGTACATGGAAAAGAAGAACAAATGAAAAACTGAAAATGCCCCTGCAAGAGAACACAGCTCACCAAATCAACTAAGCAGGGTTCACAAGGACTCACAGAGACTGAAACAGCAAGCACAGGGCCTGCATGGGTCTACACCAGCTCCTCTGTATAGATCTTATGGCTGGTAGCATGGTGGTTTTGCGGGACTCCTAACAGTGGAAGCAGGTGTGTGTCTGACTCTTTTGCCTGCTCTTTGGACTCTTTTCCTCCTAATTAGGTTGCCTTGTCCAGCCTTGGTATGAGGCTTTTGCCTTGTCTTAATGTATCTTGTTTTGTTGTGTTTGGTTGTGGTTTCTTGGAGGCCTGCTCTTTTTTGATAGGAGACAGAGGGAGAGTGGATCCAGGAAAAGGGTAGCAGGGGGAGCTGGGGGAAGTGGAGGGAGGGGAAACTGCAGTCAGGATGCACTGCATGAGAGAAGAATCTATTTTCACTGTGAAATGTAAGACTGTATATGCTAATTTAAGATTAATTAATAAAACTCAGGTTGCCTTATCAACATAATCCATGAATACATTAACAGTTTCCTGAATGGGTAAGTCAGATGGCTTGCAAATATTGATACAGATTGATGCAGCACAGTCAGTCAGATTTCTTGCTGCCTAGGATAGGAATATTTGCATCATAAAGGATGGGGGAGTAGGTGTGAGGATAGAGGAAGCAAGGGTTGCTGAAAGAGTGCAGGAACACCTGAGCAGCACTAGACTATTTAGTACTGTCTTCCTTATCCACTTACTCTATGTATTTGCACACATATACGTATATACACACACTTTTCTAACTATCAGTAATTATAAAAAAACTAAAGGGCTAACAGACAGCAATGATATAATACATGAAACATTAATTTAGGCAGAAGATGCCAAAAGTTAAGCAAAGACCACGTTAAGTAATAAAAGTAAAACACATCCTGCTTGGGGAGGGCCAGGGCATGCCTTTAATCCCAGCACTCGGGAGGCAGAGGCAGGTGGATCTCCGTGAGTTCGAGGCCAGCCTGGTCTACAAGAGCTAGTTCCAGGACAGCTAGGACTACACAGTGAGATCCTGTCTCCAACAACAACAACAGCAAAAAAAGCACATTTTTTTTTCTGACAAAATATTATCCATTCCTCAATTCTAAAATGAAGAAAATGTATACTTTGAAGAAATCACAATGATTATACTCATTTTAATCTGTCTGGAAATCAGGGTCCACAAAACATTATACCTTTATGTCTTTATAAACAAATAATTGTTTATGGAGCTATGTTTCTAGGTACCCAGACCCCCCAGGAGAGGTGGGAAGTATGAGAGAGGCACTAAAACCTTGTTATGGGGAAGCCGGGTTATAGAAGAGCTTCGTATGTTTACACAGATTCGTGAATTACACAGATGACTTATTTCCTAGCCCAGACATGTCATGTTCCAGTCAGTTTTCAAAATATTATTTAAAAAAATTATTACACTAATTTACTTGTGTGTGTGTGCATGTGCCACAGAGCATGAGTATGTTGAAAAAATGGGGAAAGCCTAAGAAGTTACATACAGAATAACAATCAGAGTTGGTAGTCAAAGGAGGACTCTAATCAGATTCTGTTTTCATGCAGAGAAACAGTTCATTTGCAATTTATATCTGCAAAAGTGACAATGATTTCAAGTACAATAGTTTGCTAAATTTATCTAATCAACTTCACTTAATTATACCCATCCTTTCTTCTACAGAGGGAATTCCTCTTCAATCTTTTAAACCACTGGTTCTCTACCTTCCTAATGCTGTGATCCTTTAATATGGTTTCTCACTCATGTTGTGGTGACCTCCAATAATAAAATTATTTTCGTTGCTGCTTCATAACTGTAATTTGCTCCTGTTATGAATTGTAATGTATATACATGGTTTTCTGTGGTTTTAGGCGACCCCTGTGAAATGGTCATTTGATGTCCAAAGGGGTTGGGACCCAGAGGTTGAGAACCACTGACTTAACTTGAGTTCTTTAAGGAGTGAAGCTGATGTTGCAGCCTCAGCCCCAGAAAAATACAAAGACATCTGTGGTTTATATGGTCTTAGAACTCACAGTCTGAGTGGATAGACAGGCAGTCAGCAAGTGACAATTAATTGTGCATTTAAGAGATTTTAAAAACAATTGGGAAATAATGTGGGCATGGTTAAGGAAAACCTCTTAGAAGAGATATTTCAACTGGGAATCGGAGACAGAAAGACAAGCAAGCAAAAAGGAGCTCATGGAGCAAAGCTTCCTAAATTGGACAGATTGTTAGATGGTCATGGTGGTTGATGTGGACTGGATTGCTGGGTTGGGGGAGTAAGGTAAATGATGCAAATCCTTTCAGGTGTGGGAATATTTAGATTTTATCTGAAGAATAAAAAAAAATCCCTATTTTCGGAGGAGATCAATGGTGTAGCTGACCCATATAGGAAGGCAGCAATGCTGGCCGTGGTGCAGAGAATACCCAGAGCAGAAATAACAAACCCAACTTGGAAGATTTTGGGATTGTTATTTTGGGGGATGATAGTAAATAACATGCACTAGACTGGTTGTAATAGTCATTTTGGAGTCAACATTACAGTACAAAGAATAAGAAATGACTCAAACAGAGGGAAAGGTAAGTGAAATACATGCAGCTCACTGAGGGAAGAGCTTGCTGCATAATAGTGAGGACTTGAGATTGGGTTCCTGGCACCCATGTAATAAGTCATGTGTCATAGACTGTGTCTATAACCTCGGCACTATGGGAGTGTTCAAACAGGCAGGTCCTGTAGTAATACTGGCCAGCCAGTCTATTGGAACAGGCAAGGTCTAGGTTCAGTGAGTCCTTGTCTCAAAAAGTAAGGAGGGGAAGGAAGAAGGGAAAGACAGAAAAAAAAAAACACAGCCAAACAACATAAAAACAAAAGGACAACCAACCAAGGTGGAGAGAAACAGGAGAAGGAACCCAAGATCAATCTCTAGCGTCCACATGTACACGCACAGGAGAGTATACCTGCAAAAATACATGCGCAAAAACCACACATACACGTGCACGCAAGCACACACACCAGAAAGAATACCAGAAAGAAGCTTGGCAGTGTACGACATTATCGCATGCACAGAGAAAGTCTGGACATTAATAAAGATGGGGTTCAGTATATTTTTTACAGGCCACTTTCCCAGACACTGTGGAGGGTGAGAGTCACAAGGAGGCTCGCAGTAGTTTGGGTAAGAGATGATGCTGACCTGGACTTGGATAAAATCAGGAGAGGTAGGAAAAGGAAAAGGGTGTAAGGAAGGGTATTAGAGGTGGAATGAGTAGGGTTTCATGCTGATTGAGATGTAAGAGAGAAGGTCAAGGAGTGTCAAAGGTTACTTTCCGGTGCTAAGACAAGAAAGTGTTGACTGGACATGGAGACGCGAAAAGACCCACTGTGGTTAGTATTCAGTGTGAGATGAAGTCAGAATGGCAGGCAGTAGTCCGGTGGTTTCTGGATGAGTAATGGCTTGAAAAGGTGGTTCCCTCACAGCAGGATGGCAGACAGCTGAGACTTGCCTCTTCTGAAAAGCTACTTTGAGAGCTAGGAATGGATCTTAGGTGCTGGCATGCTTGTCCACCATGCACAAAGTCCTGGGCTCAATCCCCAGCACCGCACAAATCAGAGTAGTGGCACACAGGCTTGGAATCTCAGCACTCCAGAAGTGCAAGCACAAGGACTGTGAGCTCAAAGTCCTCCTCAGCTACAAAGAGTTCTGAAACCAGTGTGGGCAACACGAAACCCTGGCCCCACAAAATGACTTTGGTTGCAGGCTAGGTTTGGATTAGGATGGGAGAGATCAGTTAGAATCTCTTGTGGTGGCCTGAGGATGAGGATGACATCATGAGGATGGCTATAGCCAGTCAGATCTAATGCCCAAGTAGGGCAGAACTGCTCAGTTCATTTATATTACCCTCTTGTTTATATACATAGTGAATCCCAGATCTTATTGGGGAGTTGATTGTCCTCTAACTTCACCTCTATAATATGGTTTTATTTCCCCTTTCATTTCCACAGAAAGCATTTTTATACAGCGGGTGAATTTTCCACACTGATCAAATCCTTCATTTCCACATACTTCGTTGCTCTAAAATTGGTGAGTGCTGGGGATTGTGAAATGCTGTGAATCTCACCCTGCAATTCACTTCATTAGACACAGTCAAAAAGATAAGAAGGGCTAGTTTATCCTTCTCAAATTCTTAGCTTTGCTGACACAAACTGCAATTCAAATATAAGCATTTCTTAAGGCAACTTATCCATAAATAGCTTATTTAACTTAAAAAAAAGCTTGTCTGTTCAGCAAGTGAGTACTTACATGTCCTAAAATTTAAGTTTAAATAACTCAGGAGTTCTAACTTTTCCTGTATATCTGGGATAGAATTTGGTGCCTGTCTCTGGAGTGTTTAGAAAGCATTGTTGGACTGCTAAGATGGCTCAGTGGGTAAAGGCACCTGCTGTCAAGTTCAATTCCTGGAACCTACATGGTGCAGGGAGGAGGGAACCAGCTCCCACATGTGTCCTTTGACTTCTACACACATTTGATGATCAGAAGTTCAAGGTCATCCTTGGCTACATAGTGAGTTTGAGGGCAGCCTCGAATATGTGAGAAACTGTCTCAAAAAACGGGAGGGGGTGAGGCATGGTGAAAGCTTGTTTTGACGAAGAGTAAAATAAAACACTTGAAAGTCATAGCTTGGATCAGGGGCTAATACTCATGAAAAGAATTCAATAAGAAAATAAATTACTGTGTTAAAATGGACAATAGATCAATAGATAGGCTGGAGAGATGGCTCAGCAGTTAAGAGCGCTGGTTGCTCTTCCAGAAGTCCTAAGTTCAATTCCCAGTAACCACATGGTGGCTCACAACTATCACTACTGGGATCTGATGCCCTCTTCTGGCATAAAGTTCTACAAGCATAAAATTCACACTCTAAATACATAAATCTTTGAAAAAATATTTATGATTCATTAAAGATAACATTGTTTACAAAATTGACATAGACATGAAGAGATATTTCTAAAAAGAAGACATATAAATATTCAACAGATATATAGGAAATTCTTTAAATTTCTGCTCATCAGAGAAATGCAAATCAAAACACTGAAGACTACATTTGCTACCTGTTAGATTATAGTATATACACAAAATAAATGCAAATCAATTTTTAAAAAAGGTGTGCCCTTAAATTGGTTATCCAATATCAGATGGTTAGCCATGAAAACATATATACATAGCATTATACAGACTAAGCATGTTAGGTAACAATATACATTTATGTGCATACACATATATGCGCACACTAACAACTAGTGAAAAAAAGTAGGTGAAGAATTTGAAAATGAACGAGGTACCCCTCTTTGGGAGATTCTGGAGAAAGGATAAGCAAGAGAGAAATTTTGTTAATTATATTATAATTTTGAAAAAATGTTGAAACAAAATTTGGTCCCTTAATCTATGGTTAGGTGAGCTTATTTCTAATGTCATGAATATGTGTTCCATTGATGGCAAGAAGTTGCACTTATGAAAACAGCATTATTTCCTAAGCAAGACCTGCACAATAATTACACCAACTGATGCGCCAACATGGATAATGAAAATCTCACAAGGCTTGACCCCTAGATGAAGAGTTATATGCAATTAATGGCTACCAGGAAAGGGAGAATCAGTCTTTTCCAGAGACGAGCCCCATGATACGTTATCCAATCCCAAGTAGTCATCTCTAGAAGTGAATACATATGAGCACACTAAATTGACTCAGCAGATAGTGCTTTTATATGCATGAGGATATAGATACGTAAAAAATATAATTGATGAAGAGATCATGAAGCTGAGGAGGAATAGAGGCAGGAACATGGGAGGAGTTATGGGACGTTGTGGGATGAAAGGGATGTGAATACAGTACATTCTCAAAGTGTTTAAAATACAGAAACAAAAAGGCCAAGTCAAGTACACAGTGACTTGGGGGGCTGCATCAGGTGTTTATCTCCAAGGATGAGTTCATATATTATCACTATTATTGTTATTATTAGTATTATTTTGCTTTCTCCTGTAGCTGCAGGTATCACTTATAGAAAAAAATGCCAGATGAAGAACATAAATAGCCAGGGTGCAGGAGTAAGAACATTTGGTTCCTATATCACAAAACTATGATGAGCAAAGAGTGCAAAAAAGTCCTGGAGGTTTATTGCACCCTTGGAGACAGCCTCTTTGGGTCAGGGAGGCCCAGAACTATGCAAAGTTACTGGGGAGATAGATCACAGTTACTCCACTGTATGGGCATGCACAAAGTAGATTGTCATTGGGGAAGAAAGAAGTGTCCCCTGTTGTCCACAACTTAGCATGGCACTAGCAATTTGGCCTTGCTTATTCTTACTGACAATAAATTCTTTTGTAGAGCATCAGCAACAGAGAAGGTCATTCCATGACCATGATGCATCAAGGCAGTAGCGATAAATTGTGATGATGTATGAATACAGACTAAATGTGAACAAGTCAAAGCCACAAAATAAAAACTGACTAAGTAGCCCCTATCTAGCTAGTGTAAATGGCTATTGCTTTTTTTCCAAAACGATGGTTGTAGTGTCTGGCTGATCTTTGCCATTTATAAAAAAAAAAAAAAACAACAACAACAACAACAAAAAAAAAACAACAACAACAACCTTAATTTAGAAACCACCAACGACTTTTCCTGACTTTCTGATGGCATACAAATCCAAAATCAACCCAGATATATACCTGGAGCTTCCTGGTTTTAGCACTGAAAGCCCAACATCCTAGTAATTGCTATAATTTCAAGCCAAGTAAGATGGTTAGCCAACGTCCTGCTTCCTGAAATCACCTAAAGCATGTGCAGTCTTGCGGAGATACTTCATGGTCTCTAACAGTGCACATTTGTCCTTTGTTGTACTGAGTGATAAGCTCAACATGTTTAAAGTACAGGCCTTCTTACATTTTATTTCTGTGATTATAATGCAATTACATCACTTCTCCATTGATTTGCCTACCTCCAAACTCTCCCGTTTACCATTCAAGAAAAAGGACTAGTCAGGCCTAGTGGGAAACTGGAGCTGAAGGGAAGGGAGGAGGAACCAGAAAGGAATGAGTGGTTAGGATCATGAGTTGCAGGTACTAGATTGCTTTTCTGAAATGGTGGTCTCCAGTTTTGACAAAGCTCGAGGTGGCAGAAAGTCAACCCATATGCTCTTGTGGGAGGGTGCAATGTTCCTTCCCCCTCTGTGGCAAAGCAAATAGAAGAAAACACTAAGGAAAAGACAGCACGTACAAATTTACTTCTCTTTATGTTGTGAAATAAACACTCTGTGTTATATGTATCACCTGCATCACAGGTAGTTTCTCTATGAGGGCCATTTCTAGGAAGGAAGAAATCCTTCCTAGTTAGCAGTGACAATACCAACAAGGACAAAGCTGAAGTTACTGGTTTCATCATTCACAGTTGACATCATTCATTGTTAAAGGTACAATACTCGTTGAAAGAAAGGTGTATTGTTATATGCCAAAAATGTTAATTATTGCAGTTATGATTTTTCTGTCTTTTCTTGTTTAGGTTGTTATTTCAATTGACACATAAAAGCATAAAAGTTGTATATGCTAATGAGATTTATGATGTTTTGATAGATATACATACATACATACATACATACATACATTCATACATACGTATGGGTAAATCTTTAACCCCTTAAACACTTATTTATTTATGATGAAGCCATAAAAATGTCTTTCTTTTGCTTTGATTACAGCTTACAGCATCTTGCTATCTCAGGTCCCCACTGTGCAATAACAGAAATGCAGAACTTCTTACATCTACCTGCAGCAATGTTTCTCTAGCCTTCCTTACTTCGTTGGTTTTTTTCTTTTTTTCCTTTCTCTATTTCTCTTTCCTCAACATTCATCCCTTCTTCCTTCTCTCATTTCTATACTCCTCTCTCCCTCATTTTTGATATAGGATCTCACTGTGAAGTTCAGGCTGGCTCTGAACTTATGATCCTCCTGTCCCTGCCTTCCAAGTGCTGGAATTATAGCCATGAATCACTGCCATTTGGCTTCTATGCTAACTTTTTAGAGTACGCTTATTTTATTTTGTATATGTTTTGAGGTGAGGATCTCATTTTATTTCGTATATTGCTCTCAAATTCTTCATTCCCGGGCCTCAGTCTCTTGAGCAGTTCTGATATCAGGGTGTACATGATACTTGGCTGAGTGTGCTTAATCTCCAAACAGATTAGTGGTCTTTAACAAAGTGTTGCTCATGTCGGGTGGTGGTGGCACATGCCTTTAATCCCAGCACTCGGGAGGCAGAGACAGGTGGATCTCTGTGAGTTCGAGACCAGCCTGGTCTACAGAGCTAGTTCCAGGACAGGCTCCAAAGCCACAGAGAAACCCTGTCTCAAAAAACCA
>NW_004949115.1:3204435-3236685 GCF_000317375.1 Microtus ochrogaster
TCTACAGAGCTAGTTCCAGGACAGGCTCCAAAGCCACAGAGAAACCCTGTCTCAAAAAACCAAACAAAACAAACAAAAAAAGAAAGTGTTGCTCATGCAAGTATCATATACGTAGTAGTGCTTCCTGTTAAAAAGTCTGTTCAGAGACACATATTAGCATGAGGGTCGGCATGTCTTTTGAAGAGATTTCCTATGAGTGACCTGTAGTAAATATTTTAAATTCAGCAGCAGGGCACTCATATTTCACACAATATTAGTTTCCACTGTACATTTGCGAAGAGAGTATCAAGAACAAGACTAATATTTACCTAGATGCTGTTTGTATTTTTAAAACAGCAGGAGAGTCAATGGTAGAACATGGTTGTGCACAGGCAAAGAAACCCGGAGCACCCAGGATCTCGAAGCTCGAATAAAAAGGAAGTCTTTGTTTGTTTGTTTGTTTGTTTCCCAGACTAGGCATAATCTCCAATCTTCACTAGAAAACTGCATTACTCTATTTCTACAAAGTCCAAGGACATACAAAAGTAGACAAATAGTCAGCGGAGGCTAATCAGATTGTTTTAGCTTGAAAAAGAAATGTGCTCAGCGGAACCCCTAGCAGTGCCTAGGGCAGATTACAAGAGACAGCGAGTAGAGTAGGATTTTTAAATTAATTAATTTTTTATTTTCTGCGCATTGCTGTTTTGCCTGCAGGTACATCTGTGTGAGGGTATCAGATCCTCTGGAACTGGAATTACAGACAGTTGTGAGCTGTTATATGGGTGTTGGGAATTGAACCCGGGTCCTCTGGAAGAGAAACCAATGCTATTAACCACTTGGGCCATCTCTCCAGACCCCCCAAACCATTTACTTTTAAAGTGAATTCTCAGAAGTACCTTCCCTTGTACAGTAAATAAAGTAGATACATTGGTTTACTGAAGAACTCATTAGGACACCTTTCCAAAGGAAAAGCTTTAGTTCTGATAAGAATTATTCTTCTGTGGACTTTTTAATGGGGAACATTTCTTATGGAGTCATTTACATGTATTCATCCCTTAGATAGACCCAAATCTTAGTGTACAGCAGCGCCAGAGACTCCTTTCTGCCAGTTTCACCTGTCTGCTATTGTCTAATAGTACTAATGGATCGGTTTTACAGTTTCATGGAAACACACAGAACCAGTTGCCGGGAGACAGTGAACCCAGCTGAGAAATTTGAAATAACACCGAAATTGAAATGTTATTTGGATGTTGACAGAGGTAAAGGCACAGCATATTAAAAAACAGTTGCATAACACATGCAGAAGAAACTAATAAAGGTATGTAAACCTGAAAGTAGGAATCATTTTACTAGGTCTTCCTGTCCTTGGGACAAATTAAGAATATTGACTAAGAATAAAATAATTGCAAGTAGTGCTGGGCCAGGAAACGTAATGTAAAATTGTAAGACTTAATTTCTTTGCCAGATCATCCATTAAATCTAGACAAGAATACAATTTTAAGTCAAACGTAAACATGAATTCTCTCAGGACTCAATCAGGACTTACCAAAATTTGCCATCTGTATTGTCTGGTTGCCAGTCTTCGGAGAATTGAAAATCACAACTGCATCAGCATTCCTTTTACTTGCTGTTTGAATTTTTTCAGAAAATGTGCAATTACCTCTTTCTATCAGTGCTATCCAGGGCTTATCAGTGTTAGTAAATTCAGTGTTCTGGTCGCAAGCTTGATAGTTACCGTCCTTAGGGATGCCCACCACTCCCATAGCATTCGCCACTCGTGAGGCTAAGCCGTAGACACCACACTCACACGTATCTGTTATGGTATCGTTGCTGGTCGTGTTGAAGTAAGTCACAGACACGTAGGCATTCGTTGAAAACGATGCTGTACTTTGAAGTAAGAAGGCAAAGACTGCCAGGCAATGGAAAAACCTGTTCTTCATCTTCCAATCCATTGCTTGTTCATTTGATCATAAAACTTAAGATGTCTGCAGATATTTCCAACTATCAGTCACCATTGTCCACTAATGTCCTCTCTAAACAGAAGTTTGAAATTTCAGTTGCAGGCAGGTAACTGATCTCAGCTCCAGCAACCTAAGCTCTGACGGCATCAGCTCTTGCTCACTTTATCTACATTCCCTTCTGCTTGTCCCTCCTCCAGCTGGACACACACAGACTCACAACCTTTAGCCAGACTCTCTTCGGAATTCTAACACTATCAACTTTACTCTGCATATAAATATATGAGGATTGGATGACTTTCTGCCATGAATTTTTTCTTCTTACCGTCCCAGCTAATGCACTTTCATAAACACGGAGTGAATTGGAATGAGGAACTGGACTCTTGGGAATCCCACGTGACAAGTCTGAAAGTCACCTCTCCTGGAATATTTCAAACACAAACCTGGTTTTCTTTTCCAAGCCCTGCTGAAGTATGCTATCAGCGATTGAGCCGGGAGTAAGTTCAAATCCCTACTTTTAATTGCTTTGGCACTAGTAGAAAGGATTTTACTACCTCTTCCTCTCCAGTTTTCTTTGTGAGTTATTTTGTAAGAAGGTTCCCCAAGGAGTAGCCTCTGTTACCTCGTTTACTCATTAGAAGTAAACATACTTTGGTAGTTTGCAATCTCTTTGAGTACAGTGCCTTGCCCACGGTAGACAATCAAATATTTGTTCATTGTTATCTACAGGCTGCTGGCTTCCATAATTTCCCCTCAGGTTTTACACTCTGCAAGGTAGTGTTTAAGCCTTCATTTTCAACACTGAGAGCTTTTACATTCTTCATCCCCCTCCCCCCCCAAATGTATAGACAGGTTCATTTCACTGCCTTCTTTGTTTCGAGCATGGCTTTAACTTGAGACTACAATAGATCCTGGGAGCAGTTGCACACACATTGCCAGAATGTCAAAGGGTCCAGGCAGTTTTCTGGGATGGGGAGATTACAATGTGTGCTAAGGGCTGCTGAAGGAATAGATGAGCAGACAAGGCAAACAAATGTCAGGAGTCTTATTGGGCCAAGAGTTAGCAATCTATACAAACAGGTATCAGGCTGTTGGAAGAAGCAGAATGCTACCAGGTCAAAATGAAACTAACTATACTGGCGGTCCAAAGTCCAAGGCAAGTAGTCAGGAGCACTGGGGGAATCTAGCAAACAGTCAAACAGAAAATAAGAAAAACTGTTGATGGGCAGGAATAACCAAAGTGTTTCTTTTTGTCTTTTCTTGTGTAACTAAGATATTAATGTAAACATATTCATAATAGAATTAATAACTATGACTGAATTGAAAAATGTCAAGGCCTATGTTCTATTCAAAAGTATACACAGAATGTTCATGGTTTTTCTGTGGACACCACCATGTTGTTGTGCTAAATAAAATGGAAATGATAACACGGGAAAGTTATTATTGCTAATATGTTACTGTCCCAAACTTTCTGATGGTCAGTTATTAGTGGTAAATTTCCCATCAGCATTCAGTATTGAAGAAAGTTAATTTAAACTTTTCTATCAGGAAAATGAAATCATTTAAACATAGATTCATGACAAGCTAGTGAAATATGATGGACGTCAGACTTCGGTGATCCCCAAACACTCCTTTCAACCCACATTTTCCTTCTGGACATCACTCTGTGCCTTTCAAACAACAGCTCTCCCAGAACATTTTGTGGCAGAGCTGCTGTACCGAAGACAGTGTCACTAAAGTCTTTGGTTAAACTGCTCAGGTGACGTGCATGACTTTATATGGTTACCAGAACTGTATAACTTGTATATGAGCACATTTATGTTCGCATTTTATGGTATTTTTATAGTCACAACTTTGATAATTTCAAATTGCTCTTAAAGCTTTTGTGGTTGAGTAAGACTTAACAGAATAAAGATACTCAATTTTCACTCTAACTTTTAAAGTCATTAGTGGGGAGGTATTAGTAGTTTCAGTGCTTGTTTAGTGGTTTTATCGTTTTATTTGTAGAACACCTAAAATACAGTCCTTCAGAAAGTTACTAGAATGATGATTCATGGCTCCCTTACTCCAACATCCTGCATCAGGACCTGCGCGGATGGGGGAGTGCAAAAAATTGATTTTATTTTATTTTACTTTGTGGTGCTGGGAACTGAGACCAGGGCCCCGTACATGTCAGATAAACGCTCTATTGCTGGGCTAGACCTTTAGTACAGATTTCTCTTTTTAAGTAACACTTCTAGGTAATTCCTATGCACAGAGCCTTGGTTTCATCTCTAGCACCAAAGAATCCAGTGTGGTGGTCCATTTTCTATAATCCCAGCACTTGGGAGGTAGAGGTTGGCAGATCAAAGTTCAAAGTCATCCTTGAATATGCTGAGTTTGAGGCCAACCTAGCATACATGAGACCTTGCTTCACAAGACACCTGAATGCTTATTTGTATTAAGCTTGATATTCTGAGGATTTATGAAGTATCTGACACACTACCCTTTTCACAAATGCCAATTCTACAACTAGTGTCATATTTTTCTGCAAATACAAATATCTCTGGGACCCTTTGTCTCCATTTGTACACAAAAGCAGGCCAAACTAAGATCCACCTATAATACTTTTACCATATTTAACAAGATAAACCTATGAAAATGAAAGTTATATGAAGCTGAGAGGGAAACATGCTGTGGAGAAGCCCAGAAGAAGCTGATATTACCAAAACACATTGTATATGTCTATGAAACTTTCCAAGAATACAGAAATCTTATCTTAACAATGAGCAAAAATACTATTGCTTGTGTCATTAGTTGCACAAGACTGGGCCTTGCCAACATTTCATGGGGGCGGGCATGAGATTCTATCTTCTCCCAGTTGCTGGGCACTGAAAAGTAGCCCATGTTCCAGTAAAAAAGCCTCCATTCATGCTCATAGGAGCAACCTTAATTCATTGTGTCATATCCAAAATAAGATGAGAAAGCTGGAGGGGAACTTCTTAGAAAGAAGGAGGGCTTCAGTAGAAGAGGTAGAAAGAGTAAGAGTCAATCATGAGGGTGAGAATTACTAAAAATACTATATATGTATGAAACTAGAGAAATGTACTTGCTTCCTATTTTTACCAAAACTATGTATGTATGAACATAGGTGTGTATGTGTATACTACTGCAATACAAACAAGTAGGTCATTAAATTAAGTGATTTTTATGCTTATTTTTGATTATAGTGATCTATTAAGTTGGTATTTTAATAATTGTAAGATGTTGTTAACAGAAAAGCACATTTTCAGAAGCATATGGCTATAATGAAAAGACATTTTTTGTGTCCTAATAAGCATTCTAACAAACCAAAGGACCCATAGAACTTGATGGGTCCATAAGTCAAATGTTACGAGTAAGGAAACTGAGGTTTAAGTAGATTTCCTCAGGATCCCACAAGACTGGTGCTTGGATTTAAAGCTGCTTATAGACACACACACACACACACACACACACACACACACACACACAGAGAGAGAGAGAGAGAGAGAGAGAGAGAGAGAGAGAGAATAAAGGCAGGTAAAAAGTTCAGGCTAGAGGGAGCATTGATATAAGAACAAGTGGCATACACTTTCTATCTAGTGTTTTTTTGTGTGTGTATGTGTAGCTGTGATAGAAACTCAAATATAACCTTAAGTGAATAAAAACATTACATAATCCCCAAATCTCATTTTTACCTATTTTCAAACATTTTTTTCCTAAATGTGTTTTACTAAAACAACTGATCACTGAAATAATAAAGTGCATTTCACCTCTCATCAATCTACCTACATAATCTTCGGTACTCATGCTTATGAGAGAAAGAAGAAGATGCTGAAGGTACCTGAAAAGATGATCAGTGCAACAGCAAGCACAAATCACAAAATGACTTCAGAAAAATAAACATTCAGACAAGAGACAACCTAATGATGGGAGAATGTCTTGGCAAACTACACAGCTAACAAATGATTAATATCAAGGTAAAGAATTTCGAATTAAACACAAAAAAGCCAAATCAACCAACCTATACATGATCTAATGATCTGAATGGAGAGTTCTTAAAATAAGAAACAGAAATGGCAAATAAACACTTTAAATTGCTGACCTCAGCCATCAAGAAAACGTAAATTAAAACTACTGCGAGATTCCATTTCTTCCAGCCATACTGGCTACCATTAAGAAGACAGAGGACAATGAATACTGGAAAACATGTGAAAAAAAAGTGGAAACCATATTTACTACTGGTAAGAATGTAAATTTGTCGGAAGTAAATTTGTACAGCCTGTATGGAAATGTGTATGGAGCCATCTCAAAGCAATAGAAATAGAACAATCGCAACCAAGATATACCACTCTAGGGTATAGAGCCAAAGTATCTGAAGTCCACAAGGCAAAAGATACTTTATGCTGTGACTGGGACTCCAGTCTAGAGACTCTGATGTCCTCTTTTGGACACTCCAGGTGCAGGTGCCCTTACTAACATGTGCCTATACCTCTTCCCCATCCCCACATAATTAAAAAAAATAAAGAAATTAGAGCTCTGCTGTGAAAAGGCTTCCCATTTAGTCAGCATTTAATGTTAATCATTCTTTAATAAAAATTGCTTAAAGCAAAAAACAAATTAAATACATATTTGGCAGAGAATATGCTTTCAAATTATCGCTTCACCATCTTGCCCAAGTATTTTCATGTCTACCTCTCATGTGCTATTCAAAAATTAGAAATTCTAGGGAAAGACTATGGTCCTTAAGTACATAGTATTTTGTCATTGACCAACTGACTTGTTTCTTGGAAGATGGCCTCACACTCGTATATTTGAAATTAATATTCTTCGGATGGTAGTTTGCCACTTTCTTTCGGAAACAGCTACAGCAAATTGCCAGATATATGAACACAGATGTTTAACTCTGAATTTTGATAAATACATTATATATATTATATATTAGTAGAATATAAATTTCTTAATATTTTAAAAACATTTATGCTATTTTATGTGTATGAATGTTTGCCTACATATATTCATGTGTCCCACATGCATGCCTACTACCTACACAGGTCAGAAGAGGGGGTTAGATACTCTGGAACTGGCTGTACAGATGGTTGTGAATCAATATGTTGGTACTGGGTATCAAACCCTGGTTCTCTGCAAGAGCAATAAGTTCTCTTAATCACAGAGCCAAC
The DNA here is from genome assembly GCF_000317375.1 of Microtus ochrogaster. Taxonomy (NCBI): domain Eukaryota; kingdom Metazoa; phylum Chordata; class Mammalia; order Rodentia; family Cricetidae; genus Microtus; species Microtus ochrogaster. Next base: position 3,211,553 of record NW_004949115.1, read on the forward strand.
TCTCCATCCCCAGTCCCTGGCATATAAACTTCAATATAAGAACAGAAAGTACGCCTGTGTAGTTTTTATATCTTTGTGCCTTTCAATTAACAGCTATGTCAATTCCCCCTTATGCATGTGGCTCTAAAATCAAATTGCCAAATAAACCCCAAATCCTAAATTCTACTTGAAAAATGAGTCTTGAAACCAGTGTGAGAAAATCACCTTGGATCACTTATAACCACACGCACACATATATGTGTGCCATCCAATATGGAAAACACACATGAACTGCACTCAAAATGAGACAGGAGACCAAAAAAGTTACTACATGTTAACTTATTTATTACTGCTATGAAACACAAAGGATTCACAGTTTAACCCTCAATACAGTTACAAAGAAAACTGAACACCTTTATGAACAAAATGCAGTATGCCTTTAAGTTTTTAGGCTTCCCATCACATTAAAACTGTATAGCACATGACATCACAAAATTATAGGGCCATAAAGAATGCTTCTGAGTTTACACCTCAACCACAATCAGATTCATCTTGATACAGAAATATTTACTCTCATTTGACATCTCACTTATTTAGCCACATGGGTGTTAGACACAGGTCTTTACAAAGGTAGAGTGATCATTTACCTTTAAAACACAGTAGAGATCTAGACCAAAACAAAATTCTGTTACTTACTGTCCTTTTATTTTCAATACAAGCACTTTAGATATTAATGTGAGATATAATTTCACTGTCTAAAATTACATCACATATACTGAAATTGCAAATAAACATAGGAATGTAGACATACTGTAGTCTCTGGCTTTAACATTATACACTGATCAAAATACTTAAAACTTCAAGGTATTGGAAATTGGTTGAAAACTTATATGATAATGTCATTCAATATATTCATTTTATAGCAAATGTAGAGAAGGGAGGGCAGCTGGATCATTACAATCTGTATGTATGTTTCTGGACATGATAGGAATTACGTTGTTTGAGCAATGGACTGAGCTCCCAAGGTCCAAATGAGGAAAAGATGGAGGGAGAACATAAACAAGGAAGGCAAGACCGAGGGGAGGGCACCCACCCACTGAGACGGTGAGGCTGATCTACTGGGAGATCACCAAGGCCAGCTGGACTGTGACTGATGGAGCATGTGATCAAACCAGACTCTCTGAATATGGTGGACTGCTGAGAAGCCAAGGACATTGGCATTGGGTTTTGACCTTACCAATGTATTGGCTTTGTGGGAGCCTAGCTGGTTTGGATGCTCACCTTCCTAGACCTGGATGGAGTGGGGAGGACCTTGGACTGCCCACAGGGCAGGGAACCCTGACTGCTCTTTGGACTGAAGAGGGAGGGGGAGGGGAGTGGGGTGGGGAGTGGGGGGAGGGGAGGGAAAAGGGAGGCAGGGAGGAGGCGGAAATTTTTAATAAAAAAATTTTAATAAAAAAAGAAAAAAATATAGGTGATCACTTTTGGAGAATGACAATTTGATCTTTAAATTTGTAAAGCAAGATTTATCACCATATGTGAATAAAATCAGGGGGATGTTAAATTGTGTTGGCCAGGATGCGTTGGAACAAAAATACACTTTGCAGAAGGAACAGTATAACATAAATTGTTACAAGTAGTCACACACTACTGAAGAAACTTCTGACAGAAAATTGTCTTGATGGTTTTTCAATAATGAATCTAATAATGAAGTGAGAATGTCAAATACAAGATGAACTGAAAACCACTTAACTTTAGAGTTCTTGGAATATTCTGATGAAAATACCAAGAAAAGAATAGATTCTCTTTAAAGCAGCATTCTATATATACCCTATAATTATTTTATGTGCTAATCTTTAAGAAGCCTATTCTGGAGTATAAATCTTATGCAAAAAGACCTCCCCTTTATTGTTACCCAAATTACAGATATCCAAGACACAGACGACGTGGACTCTATCCAGTTCAGCTGCTTCTTTTACAATATCACCTAAAAGTGAAAAACAGATGGTAAGCATTGTAAAATAGTTAAATATTTACTTGGATTTATAATCACACAAACTGATGATCTTTTTCTTACAATATTAATGGTGGCTCTAATCTTCTTTGTAGTTCATCACATGCATTTATGAAACTTCTCCAGACAGAAAGCACATCTATCAATAGGTGCAATCAATAATATTCTTACATGTATTTCCTAGAATATTTACTTTTCTGTTTCCTTTTCTTTTTTACAGAGTAAAGCAAATCTACATATTTTCAAGGTCACAGACAAACACCTTAGATTTTTAAAGAAGTTTGAAGATTAGCTATCTTTTTTATTTTCTTCTCTCTTTTTTTTTAAAGCAGCAGAAGCATAGACATTGATGTTATGACTGATACCTTCCTTTCAATAATTGTCAAACTGGGTAAAAGTATTTTTAATATACAATGAAAGGTATTTTTTCAATGTGAAAAGACAGGCCACAAGTTAATAATAACATGAATAATATTTGCTGGGTGGTAGTGGCGCACACCTTTAATCCCAGCACTCAGGAGGCAGAGGCAGGAGGATCTCTGTGAGTTTGAGGCCAGCCTGGTCTACAGTGCCAGGACAGGCTCCAAAGTTACACAGAGAAACCCTGTCTCGAAAACAAAGAAATAATATTTGTAGGAAAATGTAAAAAATGCTAGCAGTGAAATTTCTAGAAAAGATAAAAATAAGCAAATAATTAAGTGACTTATTTATACATAACATGCCTGGCCTAGCTGGAACCAATCTTAAACACTTTTTTTTTTTTGATTTTTGAGACAGGGTTTCTCCGTAGCTTTTGGTTCCTGTCCTGGAACTCGCTCTGTAGGCCAGGCTGGCCTCGAACTCACAGAGATCCTCCTGCCTCTGCTTCCCGAGTGCTGGGATTAAAGGTGTGCGCCACCACCGCCCGGCTTAAACACTCTTCAATGGGGGCCCATTAAAGCAAATTTTGATTTGGTCACACTGTAGAATATTTTGTTGTTCCTGAGTAGAATGTGGTAGCTCTTGCTATAAAGGCATGAAAATTTTCCAAGGCGTACTTTGGGGGAGCTGATTAAAAAACTGTGTCTATAGAATTCCAAAATACAACATCCCTTCATGATAAAGGTCTTAAGGAGAACAGAGATACAAGGAACATACCTAAACATAATAAAGGCAATATACAGCAAGCCAACAGCTAACATCAAACTAAATGAAGAGAAACTCCCAGCGATCCCACTAAAATCAGGAACAAGACAAGGTTGTCTATTCTCTCCATATCTATTCAATAGAGTTCTTGAGATCCTAGCTAGAACAATAAGACAACAAAAGGAGATCAAGGGAATACAAACCAGAAAAGAAGAAGTCAAACTCTCATTATTTGCTGATGATATGATAGTTTACATAAGTAACCCCAAAAATTCTACCAAGGAACTTTCTTACGACTCATAAACATTTTCAGTAATGTAACAGGATACAAGACTAATTCAAAAAAGTCAGTAGCCCTCCTACACAGATGATAAAAGGGCTGAGAAAGAAATCAGAGAAACATCACCCTTCACAATATCCACAATTAGAATAAATTTATTTCAGAGTAACTCTATGGAAGACTTGTATAACAAGAACTTTAAATTTTTGAAGAAAGAAATTGAAGAAGACACCATCAAGTGGAAAGATCTCCCATGTTCTTGGGTAGGCAGAATTAACATAGTAAAAATGATAATCTTACCAAAAGCAATTTACAAATTCAATGCAATGCCCATCAAAAATCCAGCAAAATTCTTCACAGACCTCGAAAGAATAGTATTCAACTTCATATGGAAAAGCAAAAAACCTAGGATATCCAAAACAATCCTATACAATAAAGGAACTTCTAGAGGCATCCCAATCCCTGACTTCAAACTCTACTACAGAGCTACAGTACTGAAAACAGTCTGGTATTGGCTTAAGAACAGACAGAACTGAATAGAAGACCCAAATATTAATTCACACAACTTTGAACACCTGATTTCTGACAAAGAAGCAAAAAATCGCAAATAGAAAAAAGAAAGCATATTTAACAAATGGTGCTGGCATAACTGGATATCAAAATGAAGAAGAATGAAAATAGACCCCATCTATAACCATGCACAAAACTCAAGTCCAAATGGATCAAAGACCGCAACATAAAGCCAGCTACATTGAACCTTACAGAAGAGAAAGTGGGAAATACACTTGAACTCATTGGCACAGGAGAGCACTTCCTAAATATAACACCAACAGCACAGACAATGAGAGAAACAATTAATAAATGAGACCTCCTGAAACTGAAAAGCTTCTGTAAAGCAAAGGACATGGTCAACAAGACAAAATGACAGCCTACAGAATGGGAAAAGATCTTCACTAACCCCACATCACACAGAGGTCTGATCTCGAAAATATACAAAGAACTCAAGAAATTGGTCATCAAAAGAACAAATTTATCCAATAAAAAAATGGAGTATAGACCCAAACAGAGAATTCTCAACAGAGGAATCTAAAATGGCTGAAAGACACTTAAGGAAATACTCAACATCCTTAGTCATCAGAGAAATGCAAATCAAAACAACTCTGAGATTTCATCTTACACCTGTAAGAATGACCAATATCAAAAACACTGATGACAACTTATGCTGGAGAGGTTGTGGGGAATACTCCTGCATTGCTGGTGGGAATGCAAGCTGGTACAGCCCCTTTGGATGTCAGTGTGTCGATTTCTCAGAAAATTAGGGAACAACCTTCCTCAAGACCCAGCAATACCACTTTTTGGTATATATCCAAAGGATTGTCAATTGTGCCACAAGGACATGTGCTCAACTATGTTCATAACATTGTTTGTCATAGCCAGAATCTGGAAACAATCTAAATGCCCTTCAACCAAAGAGTGGATAAGAAAAATGTGGTACATTTACATATGGAGTACTACACAGCAGGAAAAAAATAATGACATTTTGAATTTTGCAGGCAAATGGATGGAGCTAGAAAACATTATTTTGAGTGAGGTAACCCAGACCCAGAAAGACAATTATCATATCTACTTATAGGTGGTTTTTAAACACAAAGCAAAGAAAACCAGCTTACAAACCACAACCCCAGAGAACTCAGACAACAATGCAGACACTAAGAAAGACTTACATAGATCTAATCTACATGGAAAGTAGAAAAAGACAAGATTTCCTGAGTAAATTGGGAGCATGGGGACCTTGGGGGACGGCTAAAGGGGGAGGGGAGATGCAGCAAGGGGAGCAGAGAAAAATGTAGCGTTCAATAAAAAAATTATGTCTATAGAATTCAACTTATGTGCATTTATTTAATGGAAAAATTTAATCAGTAAACATGGCAAACAAGTGAGAAAGAATAGACATGGGAAGACAAGGGGAACTTTCACTTTTAAACAGGATTTTTCTGCAACTGTTAGAAATTTTAAATTATTACTGTGTATAGCCTTTGTGATTAAAAAGAAAGTCGTGTTTACAAGATGACAACAGTGAGCCTGGGCGGTGGTGGCGCACGCCTTTAATCCCAGCACTCGGGAGGCAGAGGCAGGTGGATCTCTGTGAGTTCGAGACCAGCCTGGTCTACAAGAGCTAGTTCCAGGACAGGCTCCAAAGCCACAGAGAAACCCTGTCTCAAAACCTACTCCCCCCAAAAATAGATGACAACAGTGTTATCCCATGAGCCACTGCTTTAGATCACGAAGCCTATTTGATCTCTTACATTAGAAGTGGGAAAGGAATGGGAAAGTTTGGAATTAGGCAAACTTTCAGATTCCAATCCTAGCTCTGTAATTCATGTTGGTGAGACACTGAGTTCCAGTGTAGTCACCCTTAAATAGGGGATAGCAGTATTCACTGTGTCAAGCTCTCTATGAGCATTAGTTAGTTGAAAGGCCAGGCACACTGTTCAACACAGAACGACACCAACACTATCATTTTTACTGCTGTGCCATAAAAAAAGTGATATCTCACTCACAATGAATCACCTTGCTTTTTTTCTCCTCTAGTGATCTGTGTCCTTCATGTCCAAATATTAACTACCTAGCAGACTGGTACCAGGCACTTTTCATGTGACCACGCTAATGATGGCTGGGAGGATACTGGCACTAGTCATGAGCAGATAAGTGAGAACTCTGACCTACAATTGTATATCAATAATTGTATATGCATACACCAGAAAGTATGTGACAGGGTAGATATGACACGAAGGGAAAATATGAATACAGAAATATTTCCACTAGTTAGGGGATTTAAGACTACTGAAAGCCCAAGGGGTTGTAATATAGGAAATTATATTACAAATTAATTAATCATCTCTAAAATAGGAAAAAAATCCTGAATCTCATAAATTTAGATACTGAAACTCAGTTTGTACAAGCAGGCATGCCAAGTGATATCATCAAGAAGACTTAATAAGATATGCTCCAAATCAACAGAGCTTCCAGAGTTTCATCAGTTTGGAGGAACCCACCAGAAACTGGCAATAAATGGCATTCTTAAATGCTCTCTCAACTGTATTATCCTGTTGCACTCAATGAAAATGACTAGAAGCTTTACCACTTGCTCAGGAAACAGAAACTACAACAGAATAAACAACCATCATTGCAGAGTTAAGTTTTTAAGCACAGAATGGAGAACTTGATATTGTAAGAAAAAGCATAAGTTGCTAGAGTTTCACTGTTGGGCTCACATATAGTCTTAGCTGTCCTGAAGGAGCAGAATGAATAAATAGCACTTGAATAACCAAACATTTATGAGAAAACAATTATTCTGTAGAATTGCTAGCATATTATAATTTGAGGCAATTATACAGCAAAAGTATAAAGGACAAAAGGAAAGATTTACACTAATTCATGGACATACCCTGTCAGTCTGATGAAGTAAATATAACCATAAAAGGGTTCTTTATGGCTCACTGGAATGGAAACAAGATATTTAATTTATTTAAAAGACACACTCACATTTAAGTCTTAGGGGGTACACTTAGCAAATGAGTTAAGGCTACAGTAGTTTAAATAATAAAAATGGAGAAAAGGTGACGATTCTTTATGTGTTTTTTTTTCTGAACAAAAAGAACAGTTACCTGCAACTGCCTTGGGATCTGGCAGTTTTTCACGTTCAGGTGCTTCTGGTGGGTACACGCAACTGTGATTCATGCAGGTCAAGAATGTGTCTATTTGAGATGTCCTCACATCCTCTGGAGAGTACATAGGTAGGAACGCAACATCAATCGCAATCTCATGGTTCAAACCTGTGAGTGAAAGATCACACATTGTTAAATGTTTAGTAGATTAGCATATTTTGCTAGTTTCAGTTTGCTGGTTTGATCATAATGTGTATCTAATAGTTTAAGACCTGTAAAAACCTGTTTACCCACAGGGAACGAAACTCAAATTGATTTGGATAAGCTGTACCTTCTCACCAAGGTTGCCTGACAATCAAAAGACCCTTTACCATACCTTAGCTCTATACATTTTATCTCTGTATTAAGTTAACGTATTAAAGAGCAGAATTTATGGGTTATAACATGATATAATATACATATTTGTGAGATTTATTTAGATATGCCTCACTGTTATAGGTGACTATGTATGTTATAAACTTAAGGTAGGAATAAAGTATCTCATATATTTTCATTGCTTTGCAAATCAAAACTAGTTGAACATAAAAGCTCATTTGTAACTGTGTTAATAATAACTTTACATGGTATATTTAGACTTAAATTTTGTTTGAATTAAAAAATATTATTCTAACATTGGATACTTGTTTTCTCTGAAATGAAAGTGGTTAAGAGACTCAGGAAATCTGATTTTTAATCATGGCCTGCTTTCTGCTCAACTTGAATGAGAGACTTAAAGCCATATAATTTTTCTTTAGCTCTGAATTGAATAGGCAATCAAATAAATAAAAGAATGTTCTTTCTCCATTCCAGAAAGCTCAGGGAAAATTACTGCCAAATGGCAGTAAATTGGTTATCTTTATGGATCGAGTAACAACTACATTCTATCCTTCCTTTAAAATTCATAAATGCCTCATATTTCATCTCTAAACCAACCTTGAAAACAGGTAAGATAACATTTATATAAAAATAGCACAGTTCTAATATTGATCTGATCTGGTTAGCAGAATGACAAATTTGTGTTCCTTCTACCCTTGCTTTTAGCTGACTCACAGCCAAAGCTAATAAAAAGTGACAATTACATATGAGTCAGATGAGAAGTACAGTCAATCTGCTTCAGTCTGTAGCATGTAAAAAAAACCATTCAGTCTCTGTGTTTCTTTATGACTCTTTGTTTCTGTGGTTATTTTATGTGACTTATAGGAAATCTTGGCTTAAGTTTTATTTCCTAGATATGGAACAAAGTTTGGTAGTGTATCTGATGAGATCAAGCACCATTATCAAGAGAAAACCATCTGAAAGTCAGAGCTTTCATTATCCATGGATATTTATACCTTGTACTACATGCACGAATATTTACATTAGAGGAAACAGGAAGAAATGGACAGAAGGGAATAATGGTGAAAACAGCACTGGTAAAAGTTAGGACCAAGATCAACAAACAGTATTGTCAGTCATGGGTAAAGGAAAGCTCCCTTAGTTCCCATTCTCATCACCCCCAAAATTTCTAAAGACTTGCCAGTGTTGAGACACCAACCAATCTGATCTTAATTTCATAATTAGTGCTTCCCTCATTTAGTTTGAGCCAAAGAGAAATCCCCCCTTGGACTTGTGTCTGGCAGAGGGTGCTTATATATTTTAAGTCTAACTTCTAACTATATTTAATAAATACATTAAATTTTACACAAACACAGAGATAAATAAAGTCAATACATTAAATTAATAGTATTCAAGAATAAGAGAAAAGCAGTTCACCTACCTAGGATGGTTACTTCAAAATGGCCAAGGCTTCGAGCACTTGGAAATTCACTGAGTTTGGGGTGGTTTCCTTCTGAGGGTACATACTTTGCAGGTTGGGTATTATACTGCTGGGCGAGAAACTTCCCATGCTCTGAAATAAATTTCCGCGGAATACTTTCAGGATAAACACGACTGTAGTATAGGTGGTCTCTCAAGCTGCACTTCTTGTCTCTCCACAGCTGACTCTCCCATCTGTCACTTGCTACTCTTCTGGACTTCCCTCTGGAACCAGCACTTGAACTTTCTTGACCTGTCGAAAGCACAATGGGACAAGCATAATGGGCCCATAGACTAGCTAAACCGAGGCATTCATTACATTACAGATTAATGCGGAAGAGTTCAGCAGCTTTAAGATGAAAATTGAGTATCCAAAAGGTAATTCTTATTGAAGTAAGGAAAGAGGAGTCTGGAGTGATGGCTCAGTGGTTAAGAGCATTTGTTCTTGCAGAGGACCTAGGTTCAATTCCCAGTACTCACATAATGGTTTACAACAGTCCATAACCCCAGTCTCAGGGGATTCAGCACCCTCTTCTGACCTATGCAAGCACTAGGAATATGTGTGGTGCAACAACATACGTGCAGGCAAAACAACCATATACATAAAATAAAAAAATTTAAAATGTGCAAAAGTTTTGAAAAACGTTCAGAAAAAATTAAATTTGCTTTCTAAATAAATTTTCCTCCAAAATTATGAGTGATGCAGTTTTCTCATTTGTTGGAATTGTGAAGATTTGTAACTATCTTTTTAAGAGTACTTCTCCATTTCCCAAATACTCTTGAATAAACATGTTCCTTTTATTGTATGTAATTCAACCAAAGTGAAATCAAATTCATTACAACAGCAATATAGTAATATTCATCCATTTCTTTGTGTCAGTAGCTTCAACTGTCAATTTGATATAGCCCAGAGTCAGCTGAGAGCATCTCAAGTTGGGGACTGTCCAGATTAGGCTGTTCTGCAGCCATGTCTGTGAGAAATTACCATAACTGTAGGCAGTTGAATTCCTGGGCTGTAAGACAGTTTAGCAAGCCAAAGGAAGCCAGTCAATAAGCAGTGTTCCTTTATGGCCTCTCCTTCAGCTCCTGCCTCCTTCAGCTCCTGCCCTCTGGTTCCTGTCTTGAGTTCCTGCCTTTAGATTCCCACCATGATGGACTCTCACACGTACATCAAATAAATCCCTTTGTCCCCAAAGTTGCTTTTGATTAGTGTTTTATCACAGCAACAGAGTAGCACACAGGTATCATTTGTATTTTTATAGAGTCTCATGTAGTCCAGGTTGGACTATTAACTCAGTATACAACTGAAACTTGCCTTGAACCTCTGGTCATTCAACATTGGGCTCTGGAGGGGCTCTCAAAGGTTGGGGTTGTAGGTGTGTGCCAGGTAACTATGGAAATCATTCATTATTGGTAGAAACCATGTCCAAAATAAAACTTAATTTCTGCTAAAAGTAATCTGAACAAATACTGTTTTTTGTCGAATAGCATTTCTCCTACAAAAATTTACATTTAGTGTGTATGATACTCCTTCTAGATGCACATGGCTTATGATGAAGGAAAAGGGAAATAAATTGAGATTAAATATCTCAGGACTTGGGTTGGTGAAATAGCTCTTTGGGCAATGGTGGTTGCTGCTGAGCTTGACGATCTGAATTCAGTCCCCTAGGCCTCAACATGGTGTGAAGAGACAACTCTCACAAACTGTCCTCTGATTTCTACATGTGAGCTGTGGTGTGCACACATGCATACACAATCAAATGTTAAAAGGAGGTCTCTATTATTATTCTTTGTTTTTGTGTATAATATATGCATGCATATATATATGTATATACACACACACACACACACGAGTTTGTGTGTGTGTGTGTGTGTGTGTGTGTGTGTGCATAGAGAGCCAGAAGTTGATGTTGAGTATTTTCCTATATTGCTCTCCACCTTATTTTTTGAGACAGGTTCTTTAACTGAAACTGAAACTTACTTATTGTCTGGACTGGCTGGCCAGCAACCTCCAGGTATCTTGCCTGCTCTGTCAGCACGGCAGTGGAATTACAGGTATGTTCTCTGCTTGTCTTTTTAAGTGGGTGCTAGGGATCTGAGCTCAATTTGTCAGCCTTGCAGGACAAGTGCCTTGTTGAATGAGCCATTTCCTTAGGCCCCTATTTGTTTGCTACTAAGAAACCAGTTTATTATCTATGTGCAATGCAACTGCTATATTTGGTTTCTAAAGTAGAATATATGTTATCCCTCACACAGTATGAGAGTTGTTCAACAGTTATTGTGTACCTGTTATACATCAGACATTGTGCTAAGAAATTTGGTACGACTAATATTTTGATTGAATAACACACCTTTGGGCATAAAGACATATTCATGCTAAAATCAGAACAGAAATTAGATGTAAAAATAAGACTCTCATGTTGTCAGTTCTACTAAGACAAGCTATGCGCAACTACATTTTGAAGTTAACCAAGTTTGCCAAGTTGCTTCTTTACAATTGTTTTGTGTCCTGTTATCAATTCCTGTCCTAGCATAAGAAGCCTTGATGAGACAGAGCAACAAAGCTTTACCATGGTTAATACACCAGTATTGGCATTTCAGATTTTATCCTCTATCAAAGTCCATGCACCAAGCACAGTGCTTGGTTTTTTAAATTAGCTGGACATCTACTGAAAAAAAAATGATTCATGTTAAAAGACAGCATCAGAAGGCAGGATATAGAAATTGAACACAATCTTCTGTTCATCAGGAATCTAAAACACTGCAGTGCCACAGGAGTTATTTTAAGTTCAAAATCAGGCTTATGGATGTTCCTATGGTGAGTATTGATAAGGAAATGGATAAACAAATGAAACACATGAAAAAAAAAGAAATATACTCCAAGGAAACAGGCTTAAACAGAAGATTGAGAACTGATTTTACTTTTTAAATTCCCTCTAAATAAATCCCTTTTATTAAACTAATAGAAGTACTTGGGACAACAGGAAGTACCTGAGCATAGTGGCACAGCCTATAATCTTAACATTTCAAAAACTGAAAGTCAGAGGCATGAGAATTGTGACTTAAGAGACACAGGCAGGCTGTGTTAGTGAGACACTGTCTGAAAGAAAAAGATGAAGAGCAGCAGTAACAGCAAGTAACTTACTCAATGACCCACACCATACTGAACATTCCCACAGCATGATTAAGTCATATAGTATCTTAATCTTTTAAAAATAAACACTTATCTTACCTTATGGAAAAAATTACATTATTGAACTTGTCAGGACTAAGTCATGAGCACACACCCACACACACCCACACCCTCCCCCCCCAAATGTATTACTAGAGACTATAAGGGTAAATACATGTTTTATGAAAATTTCTCCTAAAACCATGCTTTATATTTTTATCTTAGCAATTTCAGATTATAATTTCCTACTTCAGTTATATATTCCTAACAAATGAATATCAAAGAAGTACAGGCAACACTCGCATTTACAGGTTGTGAATAACTACGTGTTCAAGAGAATTGGGAAAGAGACAAAATATATTCAGACTTCGCGTTTTTCTAAAAATGAGATGAAGAATCATAAACTAGAATTCTTTTATGTTTAGTTTGAGCATTACTAGAATTAACATACAAATACACATTTGTTTATCATGTGAAAAATGGAAATACATGTCATTAAATAAATAAAAAAGTTCCTCCTGTGGGCTAGAGAGATGGCTCAATAGCTAAGAGCATGGCTACTCTTGAAGGGAACCTGGGTTCAGTTCCCAGAACCCACACAGCAGCTCACAATTGACTGTAATTCCAGTCCTGAGGATCTGATGCAGACATACATGCAGGCAAAACACCCATACACACAAAATAAAAATAATTTTAAATAAATAAATAAATAAAATAAAAATAGTCATCCAGAGTGAGAGTGATAGAATAGGAGATAGGAAACATGTAAAAAATTAAAGTTCTTTAAATTTGTGTTCTTTGGTAGAGTTGACTTTGGAACTATGTTAATAATTAACCAAATGATAAAACAAGTATTATCTGAATATATTTAAAGAAATCAAGTCCCTAGCATTAAGATAAAAGAAGTGAGCTTAAATATCTACCCAGTTTATAATAGAACCATTCAGAAAGGATTATTACAAGTTATCAAGCTATAATAGTGGGGTACACCATAAAAACAAAAGGAATTGCAAAAAAACACTCAGAACATTATTCCGGGCTTCTTAAATTTGCAGTTGGTGTTATAGTTTTGACATGTCCCCAAAAGGTTCAGGTGTTGAAGGCTTGCTTCCCAACTGGTGGATCTATTCATTGAGAGGTGACTGAACAAGGAGGACCCAGGTCTAACCAATGGATCTGGCCCTTGTTGCTTTTCAGATCTGCAAACCCTTGATGGCCTGGGAAGTTTCACGGGTGTTCTTAAAGTAAACACAAAGATTTGCAGTTCTTGATTTGAGTCGTTTTATAGGGGTTTCTGGGTCATGAGAACAGGAAACCATTTTCACAGGTCACATTAGGCTTCTTATGGGAAAAGGAAGAGCAGATTCCGGATTCTTGCCCTGGAATAGGTTTCCTTTATTTTTAATCTTGTATTTGAAAATTATTTGTTGATTCAAATTGGAAGTATACTTGTGAAATTACATTTTGTCTTAACACTAACTAAATACCTAATAACCAATAAGGTAAGGAAGCACTTTTTCTCACTCTGCCCTCTGTAAACGCTTAGAAACAACAGTTAGCCAAGCGTATAGTCAAACCTATAATGCCTTGTCTGTAAATGCTAGCTGCTACCGCTCTGTGGGGGAATGATTGATTTCATGTCTGCGGAAAGAATGTGTGAGAGGGGTCTGTAAACACGCTGAAAAACCAATAGGAAAATTCTTCCATTCCCCCCACCGCTATCATACATCATGACGGTCATATGAACAGTAGAAGCATAAATGAAGAATGTCTGACCCACAAATTTGCCAGATTGTCACTAGTAATGGTAGTGATAACAAAAACAAAACAAAACTAAAACCAAAACAAACCAAACCAAAACAAACCACCAAAAGAAGCAAAACCGAACCAAAGCAACAGCAACAAGTCTACCCTACAACTGATCAGTTCTGAAGAATACTTGGGATGTGAATCATTATTTTGGAAACTGACAAAGAAAAACAGAAAGTACATTTTTCTTTTTAAGTAAATGAAATACATCCTATGAGCATTTGGAACTAAGCATTTATCATCAGTACCTGACAACATTAAGAAACAAGGAAACTTTATAACCCTCTAGAAAAGTGTTGAATGTGTTAAACTGCCCCCACTAGGTAACAAGGAGCAAGGAAAAAAATTAGTTGGAGTAGGGAGAATAGAGTGGAATTGGTGTAAATACAGTATTCACGTATGCAACTCCAAAAATGTTAATTAAGGAAAGAAAACATGTAATTATAAAGATGAGACAGAAATTGTCAGAAGCGACTGGGCAAGAAACCTGGACAACCAGAGTTCAGAGCAATCAAGAGAACACTTAGTCCAAACACAGACAAACTGAAAACAGCGGGAAGCTTTATGGGCGCTAACTGGGCTGTGGACTGCCCCTCCCTAGCTACAGCAGGGTTCTTGAAGAAGGAAGCCAGGGTTCATTCTGTGCAGCCCTGGTCCTGTACACCTTACTCACAAATTATGTAGCTTTCTTCTTTTTGTTTTTCTTAGGCTGTGTGGGGGAAATTGGGTGTGTGAGCCCATGAGTGTGTTTGGAGGCCAAAGTTCAACATCAGCTAGCTTCCTCGATTGAGCTCCACCTTAGTTTTTTTTTTTAATTTTATTAACATTTTTTTTTCACAGCAGCTATTTTGATAATATTCCCTGCCTCCCCTAACTCCTGCCAGAACACCTTTACCTTCTTAGTCACCTAACTTCATGTTTCTCTCTCAAAAACAAACACCACCACAAAAAGCAAGGGGGAAAAAGCTTTGAAAATTAATGTTTTGATGTCCACCTTACTTTTTGAGACAGGATCTCTCAAGAAACCTAGTCTACTGAGCTAGTTTGGTTGGCCAGTGAGTTCGGGGTACCTAGCCATCACATGCCACCCTTTCCCACCACTGGGTTTGTTGTTGTGCACTGCCGCGCCTCACTTTTTACCCCCCTGGAGATGCGAACTCAGGTCTCCACGCTTGAACAAGCACTTTACTCACTGAGCCATTTCGCAGCCCAATTTAGATCTCTTCCAACCTACCAGGGCATACCTAAAGTAAGTACCATACAAGAGTCCTGACCTCTGGTTTGGGTAACTTACTGAAAGCTGGAAAAGCAGTTGGTATACCTTGGGAACGCTGTGAAGCAGACAAAGCACCTGCAGAAATCTGGAGCAAGGGACGGGAACTGAGATGGAAAAGTCTAAGGTCACGGAGGAAAAGTCAGCTTGAAATTGTGGTTTTGAAATTGGTGCATTCAAATCACACATGTATCCTAGGTCATTTGGAACAGGCTCTCTCTAAGTTGCAAACTCAAAAAAGCTCTAAGAGCTTAACTTTCACTTGAGGTTGCTCCAAAGGCTCCGTGGAAGTCTAGCTAAGTCCTGAAGGAGGACCACAGCCCAGAGCCAAACTGCTAAGGTTGGGGGGAAGTGGTATTTCACTTTAGCTTCTGTTGCTCCAAGAAATGTCTGTCAGGACAATAGATGGACATAGTTAAGGAAAAGAGAATTCTGTAGCTACATACAATGAATTTCAACCAAGAACTGGAGGAAGTCACTAGACAAAGGGACATTTGTAGTTTTCAAAAATAAAAAAAGCAGCAAATCTTATGGGGAAGAAAAACTGATTTGCATAGTCACTGCATCATAATATTCTAATGTTCAGTTTATAGTAAGAAGCCAAAGCCTTACAAAGAAGAAGGTGAATATAATGCATTCAAAGGATGAAAATAAGTGAAGAGTCACTGACAAGACCTGGACATTGGAATTGTAGTAAAAGTATTTTTAAACAAATGGCTCAAATGTGCTTTAAAAATGAAAAATTGTTTAAAGGGCTAAATATAAAATAATAGCAATACAGGCAAAACTCAAAACCAAACCAGAGAAACAATACTTGAATCAATGGGAAAAAACCCACAATAATAAAAACTAAAATAATAATCCATGGGAAAAAACAATAACAGAATAGGAGAATTTACTCTAGGGCTTCAATGGTATTTCTGAGAAGGCAGAAAGGGAATCAGCAAAATGGGAGGATGATTAAGGAGCAGAAATGAAAGGAAAGAAATGAAATGAAAGCAGAAATGAAAGTTAAAAAAAACAGATCTCAGGGAACTGGTGTGGCAACATGAAGCTGACCACCACTGATATTATCAGAGTTATAAAAGAAGAAAAGGAAGAATGAGTTCTTGAAGAAATAATGGCCCTAGATTTCACAATGATACAGATTATAACAAAATGGGTGAAAGGCACGCCAAAAGAAAGACACACAAAAGCAAGGGAGAGGCAGCCTGGCAAGGACAAAAACGTGCTCTGCAGCAGAGTCCTCATAAAAGCCCCACGGGGCCAAAAGGCAAACTGGTGATTTCGAACACTGGGGAAAATGTTAACTAGGGATTCTATATGGAGCAAAACATTACTTCAAGAATGAGTGCGAGATTAACACATTGTGAAGAGAGAATAGAAAATGAGGGATTTGGTTAGCACTCCATTTAACCTGCAAAGACTGCTAAAGGCATCAGGTGGACGCAAAAGGACACAGAGCTGTACAGAACCTTGATGATATATCAAGAATAAAGACCTTGCGTAAAATTACCTTCATTGACAAATAGCAAAGTTCACATTGCTGTGTTTTTAGTTTTTAACTCTGGTTGTTAATTTTCTATATGAAACCAATCACGTTTGATATGTATAAGACATAATTAAAAGCTGGGCAATGGTTGCGCACCCCTTTAATCCCAGTACTCGGGAGGAGCAGAAAGGAAAGGAATAACAGGAAGATCTCTGTGAGTTCGAGACCAGCCTGGTCTACAAGAGCTAGTTCCAGGACAGGCTCCAAAGCTACAGAGAAACCTTTTCTGAGTGAACAAAACCAAAACAAACAAACAAACAAACGAACGAAAACAACCACGAAAAAGAAAGAAAAAAGAAAAATGACATAATTAAATGTCAGGGAACACATAATGCACATAAATATAATCTGTGATGACAAAAATATAAATAGTGGGGGATAGGAAAATATGTATGGAGCACAGTCTTTTTATACTGTTGAAAATAAGTTGTTGAAAAAAAAAAGAAAATAAGTTGTTGATTCAAGCTATGCTACTATAAATTTAGAATGTTAAATTTAATCTGTATGGTAACCATAAGTCAAACAGCGTTCCATATTTGTGACTTATACAATTATAGATTCAATCAACTTTGGATTAAAAGCATTTAAAAACAATTGCCCATATTGTACATGTACATACTCTTGTTGCTGCATTGGTCTACAGACAATACAGGTAAAAAACTATATACTGAGCATTTATAGTGTACTAGATATTACAAATAATCTTGAGATGATTAAAGTATACAGGAAGATACACCTAGGTTAAAGTCAAATAGTATAACTTTTTATATAAGGAACTTGAACATATGAACATTTTGGTATCTGTGGGGCGTACTGGAGTCGAAACTGTGCATGCCCCAAGGTGCAAATCTATCTTCAAATACACACATATGTGTACAGACAAGGAAATTATATAATAATCCAGATTGATTTATATAAACAAGCCACTTAAACACAGAGTAAGGCAGTAATGCAGGAATCGAGGAAAAAAGCAAAGCATGATACATAGGAAACAAAAAATTCAAGTGTGTTCATCTTTCGCAGTTATAAAATTCAGTATAATCAAAGACTGTAATCAAAAGGCATAGCTTAGCAAGCAAGTGGAGAAAACAACACAAGCATTTGCTCCTCTAGCTAGAAAGACAATATAGGTTGAAAGCAAAAGGACAGGATCCATTGCAAACACTAACCAGATGAGAACTAGGGTCACTGTCGATAGCAGACCAACCAAATAGACTGTAAGCCAGCAACTCTTGTAAAAGATCAAAGAAATTATCTACTGAGAAGAGTCAATCATCAAATTATGTAATAATTATAAACATATGATTTTTTTTTTAAAAAAGCAGATTGCCTAAGCTCAAGAGGAAAGCATTAATAGAATTGAGGGAGGCCATTTTACACTGGTAGCTGGAGATTTCAGTATATCATCTTGAATAATAGCTAGAGCATCTAGCTAGGAGATGAATAAGGAAAATGACAATTGAAGATTGTAAACCAAACAGAAAAGACATATATAGAATACTCCAACCCCCAGAAGTAAAGTACATATTCTTCTCAAGAATACATGAGATATTACCCAGAAGAAAAACAAAAACATATGCTTGGCCACAGAACAATTCTCAATAGATTAAAAAAAAACTTCCAAAATCTTCAAAGTAACTTTTCTAACTGCAACAGAATAAAGTTAGAAACCAATAATGGAGAAAAAAATAAGAGAATTCACAGATCTGTGAAAATGAAACAACACAGTCATAAGCAACAGGTCAAAGACAAAATTATAAAGGAAATCACAGTATCTCGGGGTGAATGAAAATGAAAATACAGTATGAAGCCTAGGAGATGTGATGAGGTGCTGGTGGACCACTGACGCTTGGAGATGCTGGTATTAAGAATTTCCAAATCAATAGGCCAACTTAATACTGTGAGGAATTAGAAAATAGTGCTTAGAGCAGACATGCAATAGAGAGTATAAAAAACCCTAAACTGCTCTTTGAAAATATCAAAATTATCTTGTGTATATGTGTTCACATGTATGTGCATGCATATGTATGTATGTATGTGCATATTCATGTGTAAAGTCAGAGGTCAAATGCTGGGTGTTCTCCTCAATCACTATCTTTTACCCTAATTTCAATTCTATTTTTATTGATTGATTGATTGTGTGTGTGTATGTGTCTCTGTGTGTGTATGTATGTGTGTATGTGTGTGTTCATCCTCATGAGGAGGTTCAAGGACAATTTAGAGGAGTTGATTCTCTCTTTTTATCATGTGAGCTGAGGAATTCAAAGTCAAGTCTTTACCTGTTGAGGCCATCTTGCCCTCTACCTTATTATTATAACTATTTTAACATTTATTTATTATTTTGAGAATTTGATAAGAGTACTGAATTTACATCATTTCTACCTTACTGTCTCTTCCACCTTTTCCCACACCCCTTCCTTTCCACTCAAAATTCATGATCTCTTTGATCAATATAAATACACACATGTATGTAAGAGCATACACACACACATATATATATACATAAATATATGTATATATACATAAATACAACCTGCAGAGCTAATTTAGTGATGCTCATAGTGTGTGTGTGTGTGTGTGTGTGTGTGTGTGTGTCAGTGTTTAGGGCTGAATACTAGGGATTGGATAACCTACTGGGGGCTCTTACATTCATAAGACTGATTCTCTCTTTCTCTTAGAAGCCATGGACCATAGTACTTCATTTCGGGGTGGGACCTGGTTTTCCTTTCTCCACCCATGTTGGAATGCCAACTGTCATTATCTTACTGGCCTAGAATTTAAAAATAGGCTAGGTTGGCATGCCAGCAAGCCCCAGGGATCTTCCTGTCTTTGCCTACCAGGGCTGGGTATACAAGTGCCTTGGGTCACACCTGTCTTTTTTTTTTAATGTGTGTGCTAGAAATGAAAACCTTTGTTCACATACTTGCATAACAAACACTTTACCAAGTAAACTATCTCTTCAGCTTGAAAACTGTCCTTAGGTAGAGTGGCTAAGCAAAAAGAGAAGGCACAAATGACTAAACTCAGAGATGAAAGTGTGATTCTTTAGAGAAATAATATTGCAGTGGAATACTCTAAGTGATTATGTGCCAATAATCCAGATAATAGAACAGATGCTTTGTAGGAACAGATAAATGGCTGAAGTTTACCCACAAGACATAGACATTCTCATCAGACGTTTAACAAGTCGAGACTGAACTAACAACCAAAACCTCATCAACAAGACAATAGAAACAGATGGCTTCACTGGTGAAGTCTAGAAAACATTTAACAGCAGAACTGAGCTAGGGTATTGCTCAGTAGAGTCCTTGGCTAGTATGTGAGAGGCCTTAGGCTTAGTCCCCCGGTATAAAAAAAATAAGCACAAATCCTCCAAATGATTATAAAACAGAAAATGCAGGAACACTTCCTTTCCCATTCTACAAGGCCAGTATTACCAATACCAAAGTCTGATAAAGGCACTCAAAAAATTACATACAATTATTCTTTAGCAATGTCTCTTAATACAGAAGCAGAATTATGAAAAATTATCAGCAAACCAGTTTCAAAGAATTATTAACAAGATTCTGTGCCACAACCAAGTACGATTTATTTGAGAACTGTTGGAGTTGTTCAACATAAGGAAAGAAATATATCATATTAATTCAATGATGACAATACCAGGTAATTATCTCAAATGGTGTCAAAAGGCATTTAACAAAATCCAACACCCACTCATGATAAAAAGCACTTAGCTAACTAGGAATAGATGGGAACTTGCTTGAGTTGGCAATGGTACTTTATAAAAGATAAAAAAATAAAATCTTTAATTAATGGGGAAACGAGAAAGTCCCTGTCTATACTGTATCATCCTGAATGTGCATGTGAAAAAAAATATCCCTGTGATCTTGCACAAAATAAGGTTTCTTACTTTCCTCATTGCTACTCAACACTGCCCTTTAAGAAAGAAAATGGGAAAGAGAGGTGGGAGGAGTGAAAGAGAAAGAGAGGGCTGGTAAGGTAAAGGCAAAAGCAAGTGCTACCAAGTCTGATGACCTGAGTTCAGTCCCTGAGACCTACAGTTAGAAGGAGAAGCCTACTTTTAGAAGTTGTCAGAGGTCTATATATGAATAGTGACACACAGCCACACTCACATGTGCCATTTCAGACTCCACATGAGTAAATAAATAGAACACGGAATTTAAAGATTCAAAATAAATGAAAGGAAGAGACGAATGGCCTCAAGTTGGAAAGGTACCGTAAGATTAGCCTGTCTGGGAGCTGGAGCAGTGGTTTAGAACAGTGGCTACTATTCCAGAGGATCCAGCTTCCATTGCCAGCATCCACATGCCAGCTCCCAATCATCTGTAACTCCAGTTCCAGGGGAATCGACGGCCTCTGCTAGCCCCTACAAACACTGCATGCATGTGGTGCACAGAATTACATGCTGGCAAAATATCCATCCATACACATACAAATAAAGAATTCTTTAAAACGTTTCAAATGTCAACATTCTCTTTGAGATTGGCTTCACTCTATAAAACTCAAAATCTTTAAAACAGCAACAACGTTACCCTTAACAACAACAAAATTACCCTTACTTGCAGATCATAGGATGCCATGTATAAGAAATCTGTCAGAATCAAGAGTAAAGTAATTCCAGCTAACAAAGTAATTTAGTTCATTGGCAGGATATAGGACCAAGGCACAAAAACCCATGTCTTGTGAATTCACATCCAGAAACCATAAAGATACTCCAATCAATGAACCAAAATCAATTATTGAGCAAATGAAGGGAACCAAAAACCAGTAAAAATAGACAATAAATATATGCAAATATATTCAACATCAGAGAATACAAATAAACGACACACTGAGATTCCTTTTCATCGCACTCAAAATAGCAATCATTAAGAAAATAAACAAGAAATGTTTATGAAAATGGGAGGCAGGAACTCTTCTTTGGTAGGACTATAACACAGTCAGTGTGGAACTAACTGAGGAAGTTCATAAAAGAAAAACTATTTTACAAACCAGGTATCACAATTCTAGGCATATATGTGAAGGAATCAAACTCAGTATACAAGAGATACCTGTACAAAAATGCTTATGTACAGAACTGTATCACATCCAAATTCATATATTTAAATTTTGTCAGTACATCACATGGTGATCATACATAAGAGATGAGGTCTTTAAAGAGGTGACTGACTATGGAACTATCAGTTTAGGTCTTAATTCAGATTGGTGTCTTACATGAAGAGAAATCTTAAACACAGGTATGGATGTATACACACGGTGGAAACAGTATAAAGACAGCAAGATGGCCATGCACAACCAAGGAGAGGGGCCTCAGAAGAAACCTAACCTACGCCAAAGCTTTGTCTCCAGACTGTGTGTAAACAGATGTCGGCAGTTCTAACCATGGAGTGTATGGTATGTCATTATTTCAACCTTGCAAATGAACAGTTGCTTCTGATGGGAGTTTTCAGCCTCTTTAGTTGAGACAAAATGTGGGTACCTGAGGCTTAACGGTCACTCATCAATTTTCTACTTTCAATTTACATCACCATCTACATTGAATCAATTATATTTTCAAATGCATGTCTCATTTCATTTCTTGTTCTTCATTTTTTTAAAACTACTACTATATGTTCTTGGCTTTCATTATCACATCCCGGCTTCTTTGCCTCTAGAGTGGTTTTCTTTACACTTGCTCTCCCTATAGACACCACAGTCGAGTCTTAAATGAAAACAAAACAAGGCCACTCTTTCTGTTTATTATCTTCAAATTCTTTGTCTTAATGTCTCTAAAGTCCAAGATTCTTCATATAATATCACATGTCCTTCACTGAGTTAATTTTTTGACATTTCTTTAGTTATTAGACTGCTTTCTGCCATTTGTTTTATGCTGCAACACACCAAAACAGAGCCAGGAAGTGGTGGCGCACGCCTTTAATCCCAGCACTTGGGAGGCAGAGGCAGGTGGATCTCTGTGAGTTCAAGAGGTCTGGTCTACAGAGCAAGTTCCAGGACAGGCTCCAAAGGTACACAGAGAAACCCTATCTCAATAAACCAAAAATGAAAAAAAAAACTTTAACAGTGTCCCAGACCTTAGTAGGCCCCCAGACCTTAGCACAACTGACTCCATGATGGAAGTACCACTCAGGCCATAAAACTCAGCACATAAATAGTACCTCCTGCCAAATTGAAAACAAAGACCTACTCCATCAAAGTCCATAGTTCTGGGAAAGTCTCTAAATGCACTAACCTTGCTTTTTGGCTTCTGTTGTCTTGCTTCTGGATAACTGCTCTTGTTAAATGGAGTATATTATCCCAGGTAATGCCTTGTCTGCCTAAAGGCTCAGCCTGAGAAAGGCTTGGTATAATACTGGGATCCTAAACGCCCAGTGTAGTTGCTGGCTGGCCAGTAAAAAATTTCTATTAGCTTAACCTGTGTCCAAGTAATCTTTTTGGTGGCTACCCCACAACAAAAACACTGTTGTATTTTGAATATTACATGAAATTTCTTAGTTTTGAACTTCTGCTAAAATTGATCTTTGCCTATATATCTGGTAATTTGTCAAAACTCCACTGATCTTTTATGAATTAAATATGTATTACATGGACACAAGTTTCTCAGGCCTATTTTTACTTTTCCTAAAGAAAACAGAAACTAATGCAGCATCAATATACTTACTAACCAGAATTATGTAGTTTTTAACTTATGTTTGTTATAGCTGCAAAAGTATTTTAATGTTTTCCTTTTTTTGAGTTTTTTCTTTTGTTTGTTTTTTGTTTGTTTATTTGTTTTGAGACAAGGTTTCTCTGTCCTGGCACTCACTCTGTAGACCAGGCTGGCCTAGAACTCACAGAGATCTGCTTGCCTTTGCCTCCCGAGGGCATGCTCCACCATCGCCCCACATATTTTAATAGTTTAAATTTATTTTTGCTGTGGAAAAATTTCAAATGTACTAAAGCTGGCCTGCAGGCCTGTCAGTGGGACATCTCAATCACTAGTTGATTTAGGATAGGAAAGGTCTTGAATGCCAGCAAGGAAGTGTGCCAGTGAGCAGCGTTTCTTTCTCGTCTTTGCTTCAATCCCTGCCTCCAGGTACCTATCCTGAGCTACTTCCCTGGCTTACTTCCATGATGGATTATAACCTGTAAGCTGAATCCCCAAGTCTCTTTTGTTTATGGTGTTTATCAGAGCAACAGACAACAAACTAGAACAATTACTGAGCTATGCTCACAGCCTCCGGAAATAAGCATTTTTAAAAAGGATTGATTATTTTAAGTGTAGAGAGGCATAAATACCCCCAAATTCAGCTAGAGAGACACTTCAGTGTGTGTGCTGGCTAGATTGTTGTTTTCTTTTGGTCAACTTGACAGAACCTAGGGTTGTCTTGGAAGAAGGTATCTTATTTGAGAATATGCTTCTATAGGATTTGCCTGTAGGAAAGTCTGTAGATCATCTTCTTGGTTGATGATCATGTGGCAGGACCTTGATCATTTTAGGCAGTGCCACCCCTGAGATGGTGGTCCTGGGTGATTTCAGAAGTCAGGCTGTCCAAGTCAGTAAGCAGAATTTCTTTACAGCTCCTGCACCAGCTCTTGCCCCAACTACTCCAGATGCTAGACTACAAATTATAAGATGAAGTAACCCTTTCCTACCCAACTTTCGGTTATGGTGTTTTATCACAGCAGTCGAAGCCCTAACTAACACAGTGAGGCAAGCATTACCCATACAGACGTGAAGATAAAATTTCCATGAACCAAGTAACACGTGTCTGTGATCCCAGTGCTATGGAAGGAGAAAGAGGAGATGCCTGAGATGTTCAGAACCCAGATAGCCTGGTGTCCATAGTGACAAACAATGAAGAGATTCTGCCTCAAGGTGGATGGTGAGGACTTACACTTAAAGTTCTACTCTGAGTTCCACATACTATAGCACAAAAGGATCTGTACACACACTCATGAGGACACACACACACACTCACACACACACACAAAATATCAACATTTTGTATCATGTAACAATCAATAAAAACCATACCAA
Organism: Microtus ochrogaster; assembly: GCF_000317375.1. NCBI lineage: Eukaryota > Metazoa > Chordata > Mammalia > Rodentia > Cricetidae > Microtus > Microtus ochrogaster. The sequence goes on from NW_004949115.1 coordinate 3,236,296, forward strand.
AAAAACCCTATGGACCAGTTTACTGACATACCATAGTTAAGAAAGGAAATGTCCACAAAATGACAGTCCCACCTTTGTCGGGGTGGAGAACTGAAATAAAATTCACACCAAAAGGTAAGGTGGAGTTAAAAGGCTAAAATGTTAAATCCAGAGAGACGATCCCTTGGTTTAGGATTCCACTGAAAGCAAATAATTCTAATGGCATTCTACCAGTATGAAATTATATTATGAAATCACTTCAGAAACCAACCCTAAGCTCAAACTAGTTGACCCAATAGCAAAGAAAAGAAAGAGGAAGCCGGGCGGTGGTGGCGCACGCCTTTAATCCCAGCACTTGGGAGGCAGAGGCAGGCGGATCTCTGTGAGTTCAAATTCCAGCACAGCTAGGGA
>NW_004949115.1:3236835-3238528 GCF_000317375.1 Microtus ochrogaster
AAAAAAAAAAAAAGAGGACTTGCTTAGAACACTGCATTTGACCTCTCCTCCCTTGAAAGTACCCTACATGGTAAAATAAAACCAAAACAAACAAGAAAACAAACAAACAAAAGACTTACTTAAATTTACCTATTCTGACTGTCAATTTAAATCAAGCCTACTTAACCTAAACTGCCATGTTAACTAAAAAAACTTGTTTGCTGTTACTAAAGGAACAACTTATAACTATTTTCTTCTGGTTACTTTTACTCAGATAATCATTAGCCCATTTATTGATACAAACGATCTTTTCCTAGTAGTGCTATTGGATAGCAGGACAGAATTAAAAGGGAACATCAAGACAAAAATGCCGATGAAAGTCACTCTTAAGGTAGAGAAAAACTGCTTTTGTTTTGAAGTGACGCCGGTTACCTTTTCAGTGTGTGTACAAGAGCACCTCCAAATGGACAGAAGGGTGCATGCTCCTACATGTGCTAAATGGGAGACAGTTTCTTTTCTTAACAAGGAACATATTTTGTGAGCTTTTCTAGAACTGTAGTTTATAACAGATATTCAGAAAATATTGTTGGCTAGTAATCAAATAACGTGACATCTGTATTTTTCTAGCAAGATGAATAATACTATATATACTCATTGCTCAACTGCCTTTTTGAACACATTTTTTTTCTTTGAAGTGTTGCTGATTCTTGGAACATCACTCGTAAGATGAGTTTAAAACATGCTAGGTATATAGATGTATACATATTTCTTTTAGTTGGACAATCGCTTCACTATTAGCAGCATATAGGATCACAAGCACAAACTTATCACACGGCCATGGTCATAAGACTCTCTGATGAGATTGTGACCACTTCCCTTGCACACATACTTGTCCTCCTTCCTGAAGGTATCGAGCTTAACCTTCCTTTCTGCTTGTCAGTGTTATCTGCATTGTGTCTGGGGTTAATCTATTCCTCTTACCATTTTAATACATGGTAGCTGTTCAGATAAGATAAATTTAAGAAAAATGGATTAACATACAATCATACACATTTATGGGGTTCAATGAAATGCTTAAATATATGTATACAATATGTAATTATGAGACCAGGGTAACTGGAAGATCTATCATCTCATAAACTTAGCATTTGTATTTGTAGCCATTTGCAATCTTGTCTAGGTATTATAAAATACACAATTAAATGTCAACTATCATTACCTTAATGTGCTACAAGTAATTTCTGTTAATTATCTACTGATAGCTTATAAGCATTTTATCTCCATGCTTGGATTCTTGTTCCCGGAGTCTGGCAGACATGATGGCAGTACCAAACAGTACTTTACAAGATGACTTAAACTAATATGAAACACTTCATCTTTTGCTAGTAAAATCAAATACTAAAGAGTATGCAACTGAGTTCCATAACTTTTAAAAGGAATAATAACAAAAACAGCAACATACGGCATAAGGGTACGTAGTGTTTGCTTCTCTTAGCTTGTGCAGAAGAATGTCGCTGAGGTACAGGAACCCTGCAAAGGATACAAAAATAAAGATAACCACAAATTATAAAAAAGAGACTTAGATGGAAAAAAATCCATTTGAGTCTATTCAAAATTTATTTTATTTTATTTTTATTTTTTATTGAGAAAAGGGAAAAAAACAAGTTTCTGCCTCCTCCCAGCCTCGCATTTCCTTCCCCCTCCTCCCACCCTT
>NW_004949115.1:3238694-3258157 GCF_000317375.1 Microtus ochrogaster
CTCCCACAAAGCCAGCACATTAAGTAGGATCAAAACCCCGTGCCATTGTCCTTGGCTTCTCATCAGCCCTCATTGATCGCCATGTTCAGAGAGTCCGGTTTTATCCCATGCTTTTTCAGTCACAGTCCAGCTGGCCTATACATTTCTTAAAGTAATACATTAAATATACATATAATTATCAAAATCCATATATGATATAGTTCAAAACACTGCAATGGAGGTAAATTTTATTATAAAAGAAAACATTTAACTTCATTATATATCAGCTAAAGATGGAAGCACTTTTATTCTCTTATGGGAAACTTCAAAATGAGTTCTCATGTTTTCAGCAGTTTATAAACCAACCTTTCCTATTCTCCTCCTTCACACTATAGTCTGTTCGTTTCCTACTACTGCAGATCCATGTTGATTTCCTTCAGCAAGGAACTGCTCTCTGCCTCTTCTGCTCTATTAGCTCTTGTTTGTCTTTTAAACTTTAACCCAGTTATTATTTTCTATAGAATCCTCCCCTCATTTTTAGTCAGGGATAACTGATCCTTTTGTGTGTTGAGACAGTACCAGAATAGACAGAAAAAAAAACCAGTGTTGGTGGATGCTGTCCTCTGGGCATGACATGGTCAGTGCCCTGCTGAACCATCAGCAGCTGGTATTACCAAAGATAGCACAAGACTGGGCTCACTGATGTTCCTTCACAGAGGGAGGAGGCTGAAGAGGTCCTAGCCCTTCCCAAAATTCTGTAAGCAGTTAACAGTTGCTAGGAAGGGGGGCGGCTCTTCAGTGGTGTAGCTGCTTATAAGCTCCCCATATCCCAGTAAATGACCCCTTACCTATGCTATTGTAAACAATCCTAATCAAACCCATTGATGCAACAAGCTGGGCCTGGGAAGAATCATTACTTTGGGACAGATGTTTGTTTATCTACCCAGAAAATGTTTACCCAACACTTGGCAACTTAATCCAAGATACAATAGAGATAAATATAAGGAGAAGCACCATTGCCTCTGTTGTGGGCTATGAGACATACAAAATGAAGCTAAGCCATCTGAGGGTGGAGTGTCTGTGTGGAGAACCCTGGCATGGTTGTCCTTCCTGGTGGGGTATGGAATGGTGCCTTCCTGTTTTAGTAGCCCTGGCACTGTCCCTGCTATGGGTGATATGACATGCCACATGCCACTAAGGCTACTGTATTGGAATGTGGGGTTCCCCTGGAGAATTCCAGAGTGACTGCTTTTCTTATGTGGTATGGAATGCAAAACTCCTTAATGGATGGTATCTATCATGTGAGATGTCCCTTAAATGGCTGATGAAGGATATACTATAATCCACAAAAATAACATCTATGGGACAGGGTCTTATGTAAGCTGGGGTGTCAGTTGTGTGTCCTTTGCTCCGGGCAATAAGGCAAGTAATTGAGTTCAAAACTAGAATGACTGCATATGAAATGAAGGAAATGTAAGAAAAACCATGTGGATACAATCCCCTGTACTAGCCACTGAATTAGCAGGAAAAATAAAAGATAGAGGGAGAAAGGGGAGAGCTGAACAGATAGAGGAATTGGCTTGCCATTTCTTACTGGGACATAAAGAAAAGAGTACCAGTTATATATGTGCAAATAGCCTCTCTTGGGACACCTAAACTTGGATTCCATGGGAAGAATTGGACAATGAGGAGGGACAAAATGAGACAGACATGATGCAAGATACCTCTCAGATCTGAGCTTTAGTACAGAGGAAGAAAAAACATGAAGAATATAGAGGGGGCTTAATAATGATCCAGTAAAGTGAACTACTATAATCAGGGAATAGCCTGACTATGAACTATACATCTTTCTACAGGTCAAAGGCTACATAATGAGGGAAATAATTCCCTGATCAACTATAAGAGCCCCTAGAGACACTTGATTATCACTAGTTGATGTCCCCATGAACATCAAGGACCAGAAGACAATAGAAGGACCAGCATTAATGACAAAAATGAGGAGACACAAGCAGTCTTTCGTGTGAAGTTCACTGGGCCGGATAGGATTGCATTCACCGAACAGCCAAGGAAGGGGTTGATTCAACAGGGACGTAGGGACTAGAATGGTGGCTTTGCTGAACCCCATGGTGGCACACAATTTTTGAGAGCAGAGAGACTGAATGACTTAGATTGGCATGTACATCAGGTTTCTAAGGTGCTAAAGCACCGAAGAGGACTTAAGAAAGGCAAAAGCAGACTAAAGTACTTTTCCAGGTCACTCAAAAGTGAATGTGGTAAGATGTGGGTTAAACCAGTGTTTCAAAGGAAAAGTGTGACAGGAAGCCAAATTCAATTATTGTGAGCCCTGAGAATGTTTTTATGCCTGAATAAAAGTTAATGAAGGCATAGTGATAGAACAATGCAGGCGAGCAAGACTGCGCTTGTCTCAGGAGTGCAGTTAGCCTCCAGAACAGCACACTTGTCTTCTGTAAGAAAGGATACCGGGAGTGACAACTGTTTGTCCAGCTCAAGGCCCTCTCAGGTGTGGTCAACAGAAAAGCCATCAACCAACTGAAAGTTGGCCAGATGCAAGGAGCCTGTGAGGGAACAGTAGGCAGGCTTGACCCTGGGTGAATCAGAGCAAAGAAAGCCAGCCCTGGCCTATGGCTGGAGCTGGGGATATGCGAAGCATCCCTGTGGCAGCACCCCAAGATGTGGTAGTGGGATGGCTCACTGAGAATGACTGTGGATTACGGAGGGCTGGTGAAAGTAGTGCCTCCCATCTGTGCCACAGAATTACAATTGTTTCAGGGAACAATTGACAGATGTGATGGAATACTTTCTTCACTTTTGCCTTAACTTCTTGCTTCTGAGATAAACAGGACTTTGTTTGGAATGGTAGGTGGTGGGCCTTCAAAGACCTTGCTCACACTTTGCAAGACAATTCTGGGTTGTAGATGCTATAATGCTAACCACTGAGAGTTTTGTAGATTTAGAAAAGCATTCTGAAATCCATTAAAGCACACCTGAAGGAGGAAGGACAGAAGAGTAGTTCATAAAGGGCACAGAAGTTACGTACCTTCTAGACTTCAACATGTAGACAAATGAAAATAGAACCATATCTATTACCATGCACAAAACTCAGGTCCAAATGGATCAAAGACCTTAACATAAAGGCAGGCACACTGAACTTTATAGAAGAGAAAGTGGGAAGTACACTTGAATGCATTGGCACGGGAGACCACTTCCTTAATATAACCCCAGCAGCACAGACACTGAGAGAAACAATTAATAAATGGGACCTCCTGAAACTGAGAAGCTTCTGTAAAGCAACGGACATGGTCAACAAGACAAAACGATGGCCTACAGAATGGGAAAAGATTTTCACCAACCCCACATCATACAGAAGTCCGATCTCCAAAATATACAAAGAACTCAAGAAATTGGTCATCAAAAGAACACATAATCTAATAAAAAATGGAATACAGACCCAAACAGAGAACTTTCAACAGAGGAATCTAAAATGTCTGAAAGACACTTAAGGAAATGTTCAACATCCTTAGTCATCAGAGAAATGCAAATCAAAACAACTCTGAGATTCCATTTTACACCTGTAAGAATGACCAAGATCAAAAACACTGATGACAACTTATGCTGGAGAGGTTGTGGGGAACACTCCTGCATTGCTGGTGGGAATGCAAGCTGGTGGGAATGCAAGCTGGTACAGCCCCTTTGGATGTCAGTATGGTGATTTCTCAGACTATTAGGAAACAACCTTCCTCAAGACCCAGTAATATCACTTTTGGGTATACATCCAAAGGATGCTCAATCGTGCCACAAAGACATGTGCTCAGCTATGTTTATAACAGCTTTGTTTGTCATAGCTAGAACCTGGAAGCAACCTAAATGCCCTGCGACCGAAGAATGGATAAGGAAAATCTGGTTCATTTATTCAATGGAGTACTACACAGCAGAAAAAAATGACAGCTTGAATTTTGCAGGCAAATGGATGGAGCTAGAAAACATGATTTTGAGTGAGGTAACCCAGACACAGAAAGACAATTATCATATGTACTCACTCATAAGTGGTTTGTAAACATAAAGCAAAGAAAACCAGATCACAAATCACAATCCCAGAGAACCTAGACAACAATGAGGACCCTAAGAGGGACATACATCTAATCTACATGGGAAGTAGAAAAAGACAAGATCTCCTCCGTAAATTGGGAACATGGGCACCTTGGGAGAGGATTAAAGGGGAGGGGAGAGGCTGGGAGGGGAGAAGAGAAAAATGTAGAGCTCAATTGGGATACAGGAAGGTTGGATAGGGGAGCAGGGAAGCACATATCTTAATTAAGGGAGCCATCTTAGGGTTGGGAAGAGACTTGGACCTAGAGGGGCTTCCAGGTGCCCAAGGCGAGGTCCCCAGTTAGTTCCTGGGGCAGCTGAGGATAGGGAACCTGAAATGATCCTATCCTATAGCCATACTGATGAATATTTTGCATATCACCATAGAACCTTCATCTGGCGATGGATGGAGATAGAGACAGAGACTCACACTGGAACACTGGACTGAGCTCCCAAGGTCCCAATGAGGAACAGAAGGAGGGAGAAGATGAGCAAGGAAGTCAGGACTAAGAGGGGTGCACCCACCCACGGAGACAGTGGGGCTGATCTATTGGGAGCTCACCAAGGCCAGCTGGATTGTGACTGAAAAAGCAGGGGATAAACCTGGACTCTCTGAATATGGCGGACAATGAGGGTTGCTGAGAAGCCAAGGACAATGGCACTGGGTTTTGATCCTACTTCTTGTTCTGGCTTTGTGGGGGCCTAGCCAGTTTGGATGTTCATCTTCCTAGACCAGGATGGAGGGGGGAGGACTTTGGACTTTCCACAGGGCAGGGAACCCTGACTGCTCTTCAGACTTGAGAGGGAGGGGGAGAGGAGTGAGGGGAGGGTGGGAGGAGTGGGAGGCTGGGAGGAGGCGGAATTTTTTTTCTCAATAAAAAAAGAAAAAATCAATAAAAAAAGAAAATGTGCTACTTTTACACAATGGAGTATTACTCAGTGGTAAAAAACAATGACACTGTGAAATTTGCAGGCAAATGGATGCAACTAGGAAAAAAAATCATCCTGAGTGAGGTAACCCAGCCCCAGAAAGACAAACACAGTATGTACTCACTCAGAAGTGGATAGTAGATGTAAAGCAAAGGATAACCAGGTTAAAATCCACAGCCCCAGAGAAGCTAGGTAACAAGGAGGACCCTAAGAGGGACTCATTGATTCCCCTGGGATGGGGAAATAGACAAGATCTGTGTAAACTGGGATGGGGGCTGAGTAGAGGGGAATGGGTTGGTGGAGTTGGGGGCAGGACAGAGCGGATGAGTAATAAAAGAGCTATCTTGATAGAGGGGTCCATTATGGGGTTAGGGAAAATCTTGGTGCCAGGGAATCTCCCAGGAATCCACAAGGGTGACTCCAGCTATGACTCCTAGGAATAATGGAGAAGGTACCTGAACTGGCCTTCCCCTGAAAGCAGATTTGTGACTACCCTAATTGTCAACAGAGAGACTTCATCTGGTTACTGATGTAAGCAGATGCAGAGATCCACAGCCAAGCACTGGGCCAAGCTCTGAGAGTCCAGCTGACAAGAGGGAGGAGAGATTGTATGAGCCAGGGGGTTAAGACCATGATGAGGAATGCAGAGACAGCTGATCTGAGTTAATGGGAGCTCATGGACTCTGGACTGACAGCTAGGGAGCCTACATGGGACCGACCTAGGCCCTCTGCTTCTGAGTGACAGTTGTGTAGTTTCGTCTGTTTGTGGGGCCCCTAGCGGTGGGTTCAGAACCTGTGGCTCTTTGGAACCAATTTCCCATGCAGGGATGCCTCACCCTGCCTGATGTAGGGGGAGGAGCTTGGTCCTGCCTCTGTGTGATATGACATGCTTTGTTGACTCCCATGGGAGGCCTGCCCCTTTCTGAATGGAGGAAGAGGGGGAAGGAATGGGAAGAGAGGAGAGAGGAGAAACTGTGCTTGGTATGTAAAATACATGAAAAAAAATTAATTAAAAAGAAGAAAAGAGGTTAGCTATTTGAGGGCACTGGGGTATGGAAAGGATTGGAAGGAGAGTTACCTGGGAGAGACAGGAAAAAGGAAAGGGAGAGAAGAAAGTGATGAATTCTATTTTAATTTAAAATTTATTAAAAAAGAATATAAGATACAGAGGACTGGGTGGAGGATTGTGGAATATTGTCCTTCAGATATGGCTGCCCATTGCTCTCTTGAGCTTTCAATCGATGGAATTACTGCAGGATTGCTAACCAATAATCGTTCTACTAATGTTCATTACTAGACGGTAGGGGCAGAGGTTCATAGGGTGGTATTCATGAAGTCACAAGTCTACCTAAGAATGTCTAAGAAGTTATAAGTTGGCTGGGAGGAGAGGGTTTTTTTCTTCAGTGTTTAATGAATTACAAGCAACCCCTTACACATGTTCCTGTAAGTAGGCCTTCTTCACTCATCTCCCTTCCTGTAAGAAACCCTAACTAAACTCACTGGTTCACCTAGAAAGACCTAACTGATAATTCGTTTAATCTACTACTGTTGGTGCCTTATATGGGGTGAACAGATATTTGTTCATCGACCTAAAAAGTATCCATCCAACAAATGTCTATCATAACAAACAATACTTTACTCAGATTACAAGTTTGGAAATGAATATAGTATTTAAGATTAAGTTTTCTATGAGAACACTGACTATATTTAGTTTTGTAACACCATATAGTAGTTGCCAAACAGCTGTTTATTGAAAAGAAATGGATAAAAAGGGAAACATCTTATATTAAAGGAAAGGAGAATCACAATTTTATAAAGAAATATTTCAGCCAGGCCGTGGTGGCACATACCTTGCCTTTAATCCCAGCACAGAGGAGGCAGAGGCAGGCGGATCTCTGTGAGTTTGAGGCCAGCTTGGTCTACAAGAGCTGGTTCCAGGACAGGCTCCAAAGAGACAGAGAAACCCGATCTTGAAAAAAAAATCAAAAAACAAAACAACACAAAAAAAGAGAAATATTTCCATTTGATTCTTGCAACAGTTTGTGATGAGGAAATATTGCTTCATTTCCAAAATTAAAGGAAACAATAAACACTATTGTTATTTTCTTTGGGTGCCCCTCTCCAGACGTGGAAGGTAACTCCCTATGCCTGAACACACCATGTACTTCAGATATAGGGCTCAGAGTTCGCTGAACTGAATCTAACTTGAAAGCCTCCTGCCTGAGGACTAGCTTTCATGGTACCAGAAGGCCCCATGCAAGCTTCCAAAGGAGGGAGGCAACCAACAGTCCTATCCAGCTATGTTGTCTATGAAACAGAGCAATGACCGACATGGCAGGATAACTCTAAAGGGATAGTAGTGGCTTCAATAACTTGGCAGTAACCAACAGTTCTCTAATTGGACTGAAGACCTGCTTGCCAAGTGGGAAATCATAACTGGTACTGGAAACCTAACTCAGGGTGTTGTGGAATATTAGTTGAAGACGTGCTACATTTGTTTATGCTATGGAACATGTGTTTTTTATGCTGCAAAGACAGGTTGCATTCTTTTATGTTGCATTTGTTTAACTCTGTGAAGCTATGTTATTTTGCTTGGTTAAAACACCTGATTGGTCTAATAGAGTTGGATGGCCAATAGCTAGGCAGGAGGTAGGATAGGCAGGCCTGGCAGGCAGAGAGAATAAATAGGAGGAGAAATTTGGATCAAGGAGGAGAAGGAGAATAGGATTCCAAGAGTCAGTCACCCAGCTATACAGCAAGCCATGGAGTAAGAAGTAAAGAAAGGTGTACAGAATAGAGAACGATTAAAGCCAGAGGAAAGGGGAATGGGATAATTTAGGTTATGAAAAGTTGGCTAGAAATCTGGCATTCATAAGTAAGAATAAGCCTCTGTGTGTTTATTTGAGAGCTGTGTGGCGGGTCCCAAAAGAGCAAAGAGTAAGAAAAAACCCAACTACACAAGGACCAGTGAACTCATGGGTCTTTGAAGAAAACCTACAACTGCCATTCTGCTAAGCTAATATAATATGTAGTTGCATTATATTAATAATTTGTGCTTATACCCAAATGTAAGTGTAGTCTTCACCCCATCAACAAGGAAACCTCTCTTTGGGACAGTTGGACACCATTATAGAAAACCACAACCAATAAAAATGTACAGTTGTGGAGGCCAGTCCTAATGAATATATCTACAAAACTCTCCTGCACCCAAGGTTCATGGTTCATTGCAGAAGAATGGTTGGAAAGATTGCAAGAACCAGCGGATCAAGGAGTTTGCTGTGAATTGTGTCTCTCAGTAATGTCAGAAGCTACACTCATCAAGTCTCATCAGCAGGATTGCTTAAATGGGAGAATAAGGACAACAAGACTCAAGATGCCAAACTGGACAAGGGAAAGCCCTGGAGGCGGAGAGTGGGAGAAATAGTTCCCCCAGAGGAAAGCATACAAATTGGTTATCCCATACCAAATGGTCAGCCCTGGAAACAAACATACAAGCAACATTACAGAGACTGAGCAGGTTGTATCTATGCATTTAGGAATATATGTGTATACACACATTCACATATGTATGTAACAATTAATGAAAGGAGGTCTTGAATTTGAAAGAAAGCAAAAAAGGAGTATATGGAAGGCTTTGAAGAAAAAAAGAAAAGGGGGAAATGATGTAATTATATCATAATTTCAAAATTAAAATAATTAAAAACTAAAAATAATTTAAAAGATACAGAAATGTCATGTTATATTATACTACTCATTTTACTTTATCAGTGTATTTCTTTTCTTTTTTTAATATTTATTTATTTATTACGTATACAATATTCTTTCTGCATGTATGCCTGAAGGCCAGAAGAGGGCACCAGACCTCATTACAGATGGTTGTGAGCCACCATGTGGTTGCTAGGAATTGAACTCAGGACCTTTGGAAAGCAATGCTCTTAACCACTGAGCCATCTCTCCAGCCCCCATCAGTGTATTTCTTTAGTCTCATTATGTTCTTAATTCTTTTTTTAAAATTTATTTATTTATTATTATTTATTTATTTATTATTTATTTATTAAAGACTTCTGTCTCTTCCCCGCTACCGCCTCCCATTTCCCTCCCCCTCCCCCGATCAAGTCCCTCTCCCTCATCAGCTCGAAGAGCAATCAGGGTTCCCTGACCTGTGGGAAGTCCAAGGACCGCCCACCTCCATCCAGGTTTAGTAAGTTGAGCATCCAAACTGCCCAGGCCCCCCCAAAGCCAGCACGTGCAGTAGGATCAAAAACCCATTGCCATTGTTCTTGAGTTCTCAGTAGTCCTGATTGTCCGCTATGTTCAGCGATTCCGGTTTTATCCCAGTTTTTTTCAGACCCAGGCCAGCTGGCCTTGGTGAGTTCCCAATAGAACATCCCTATTGTCTCAGTGTGTGGGTGCACCCCTTGCGGTCCTGAGTTCTATGTTCTTAATTCTTATAACTAGTTACTAATGGACTATAAAGGAGCATCCATGAATGATGAAAGCAACATTTGAAGATAAAATTTTAGCAAGATATATTTTATATGTTATTAATTTTTTGTTTTCTATTTTTTCGAGAAAGGCTTTCTCTGTGTAGCCTTGGTTGTCCTGGGACTAGCTCTGTAGCCCAGACTGGCCTCAAACTCCCAGAGGTCATCCTGCCTCTGTCTCTAGAGTTCTGGGACTAAATGCATGTGCCACCACTACCTGGCTCATGGTATTAAATTTTAAATTAGTGAAACATATTATTTCTACAAATGATTAAGAAAACAAAACTCTCAGAGAACCCAAAATAAATAAAATAGTTAAAATATACCTGCTTTGCAATCCTTAGGCAGTATATATTGCATATATTTATAAAAATGTTGATTAGAAAATGCCTGTTTTCCATTGTTTAAGTCAGCCAGTTTGGTTGTATTCTGATGTAAGATTCTTAATTAATATGCTAGTACATGTTTTGGTATTGGGATGTGGGATGCTGTTATGACACATAGCTACCAGCTAGTAAAGAAAAGAGAAGCTATAAATTTGAAAGAGGGGGTACACATGGAGGGTTTTGAGAGGGGAAAGGAAAAGGGGAAATTATGTAATTATAATGTCAAAAATTAAAAAATGTGGACGTTTCTTTGAAACTATATCCTAAGTTAAATCTGAAATGTGTAATAGAAAAAATCTAGAATTCCATGGAGATGTTTGTAGAAATCTAAAGTTCAAAGGAAAACCTCACTGGGCTCAGGATGAGGAGTGAGCTGCAGAAATTCCTTATCTTCTTAGACAACACTGTTATGAATCAAACGTGCCTAGGAATACAGACATGACAGGTTTTTCTGCTAGAGCTTCAGACAGAAATAAAAAGTGTGTTATTGAGAAGGTGATCCTTCTTATGCAGTCTCAAATGGCTTGCTCATACTCTATTCTGTGTGCATGTAAAGTTGACCTTAAAAGTGGTGAACCTAGACATTTAGCTGAGGGTATTTCTAATCAAAATGTGGGGGGATGCCTTGGACTCTCTTTCCTATTTAGACTAAAATATACAAAGAGTGATACCCAATGGAGGGGGAATTGTCAAGGAAAAGAAGCCCCAAATTCAAATATTTGGGAAACAGCCAACCTACAAATATAAAATGGAAGGAAGTTTGCTCTGGACAGATCATCAAAGGTGTGGCTGGCGAACCATCTGCTCAAAGATTTGTCTTGTATGAAAAATAGCTGTGCAGTGGGATAACTCTGTTGGAAAAGTGCTCTCCACGCAAGCATGTGGCTCTGATTTCTCTCCCCAGAACCCACATAAAAAGCCCAGCACAGTGTCATGCGCTAGTCATCAGAGTGTTGGGGAGGCAGAGATAAGCAGCCCCCTTGTGTTGTCTGGAGAGACAGTGTAGCCTAGTTGGCAAGTTCCAGGCCAATAAAGATGAGGCTTGAAAAGCAAGGTAGATAGCTCATGCGCATATATGTACAGGAAGATTATTTGAGGAATGGAAGGGGACTAAGAGAAGTGAAGAGGTGTAGATGACAGAAGATAATGAGAAAAGAAAGATAAATATCAAGTTTATTTCATATGTAATAAAGATTGATGCACACATACACACATAAACATTAGAGCAGAAGTGGGCTAGACCATCTGATGAGGAGAGAGATCAGCGAACAGGATAAGAGACAGACAGTAGTTAGAGGGCCAACATGAGTAAAGTAGACGTATGTACATGTATGAAGATATCATAGTGATAGGCCATTTGGGGGTCAGGGAGAAACCTGGTGCCAGGGAAACTCCCAGGGATCCACAAGGATGGCCCCAGATAAGGCTCTTAGCAAAGCCAGGCGCTGGTGGCGCATGCCTTTAATCCTAGCACTCAGGAGGCAGAGGCAGGCGGATCTTTGTGAGTTAGAGGCCAGCCTGGGCTACAAGAGCTAGTTCCTGGACAGGCTCCAAAGCTACAGAGAAACCCTGTCTCGAAACAACAATAAGAAAAAAAAAAAAAACCCAAAAACCCAACAACAAAAAACCAAACCAAATCAAACCAAAACAACAACAAAAACAAAAAGACTCTTAGCAGTAGTAGAAAGGGTGTCTGAACTGGCCATCTGCTGTAATCAGATTGGTGACTGCCCTAATTGTCAACAGAGAGCCTTCATCCAGTAAAAAGGAAGCAGATGCACACATCCACAGCCAAGCCCTGGGCCGAGCTCCTGGAGTCCTCTTGAAAAGAGGGAGGAAGGATTGTACTAGCCATGGGGGAGGATTGTACTAGCCAGGGGGGGTCAAAGTCATGACAGCAGAACCCACAGAGACAGATGACCTAAACTAATGGGAGCTCACAGACTCTGGAATGTCAGGAAGGGAGCCTGCATGGGATAAACTAGGCCCTCTGCATGTATGTGACAGTTGTGTAGCTTGGTCTGTTTGTGTGTCTCTTAGCAGTGGGATCAGGACCTGTCCCTGGCCTTGAACTGGTTTTTGGGAACCTATTCCTTGTGCAGCTTTGCCTTGCCCAGCCTTGATGTAGGGGAAGGAGCTTGGTCCTGCCTCAACTTGATGTGCTATGCTTTGTTGACTCCCATGGGAGCCTGTCCCTTTTGGAATGGTGATGGAGGAGGAGCAGATGGAAGGGTAGATGGAAGATGGGGGAAGGTAGTGGGAGGAGAAGGGGGAGGGGAAACTGTGGTCAGTATGTAAAATAAATGAAAACATTTAATAAAAAAGATATTGTATGAAGTCCATTATTTTGTACGTTAATTAAAATTAATATGTGGTTGGAGAGATGGCTCAGCAGATAAAGATAATTGTCACCAATATTGATGACCTGAGTTTGATCCCCAAGACCAACATGGTAGAAGGGAACAAAGAACTCTTGAAGGTTCTCTTCTGACCTCCATGTGTGCATCATGGCATGTGTACACATACACAAGCACACACAGCACATAAATATACGTAATAAAATTAAAAATTAACTTTAAAAGATTACACTTATGACCAGAGATCCAATCAACCATCAAAATAGAAGGTTTGCATGTTTAAAAAACCAGAGGAAATACAGACAGGATGAAATAAAGAAAAGATGTCAGACTTCTGGGATTCTGCAGGCAGGAAATGAGCTATAAAAGAGAAAAAACTTTCTACAAAGGATTCCGGTAGCACAGGAAATAATCCAAAGGATTGACAAGTGGGAATACATGAGCTTAAAAGCATTCTGAATAGCAAAAGAAACTCTGAATAAAGAGCCAGCCTACAGAACAGGAGAAAATCTTTGTCTTGTATAGTTCATACAGGGGCTCAATATCCAGAATATATAAAGAACTGTAAAAAATTTATCACCTGAATCCAAAATTTCTTATAGATAAAATAGAGTTTTCCAAAAGAGAAATGCAAATGGACAATAAATAATTTAAGAGTGGTTAAACATCCTAAGCCATAGGAGAATTTAAAACTACTTTGAGGTGAAATTTCATCCCACTCAGAATGGCTACCATTAAAGAAACAAATGGCAGCAAATGTTGGTGAGGATGTGAGGAGAAGAGAGAGATCCTTATTAACTTATAAACTGCTGAGGAGTATGTAAACTGGTGGAACCACTATAGAAAGCAGACTGGAGGATAGTCACAACTCAAAACACAAATGTTATACCTGAGCTATACCATTCTGCACATATACCCAAAGGACTCTATATCCCGTCACCAAGATATCTGCATATATATGTTTACTGTGTCACTGTTCACAACAGCTAGAAAATGGAATCAGATCATATTTTCATCAGCTGATGAAATATGAATTATGAAATTTCTTCAGCTGTAACGAAGAGTGAAATAATGAAATTGTTAGAAAAATGGATGAAACTACAAAGTATTACATTAAGTGAAATAGGCTAGACTCAGAAAGGCAAATACATTTTCTCTTTTACACGCAGTTCTCAGATTTTAGTGTATGTGTGTGTGTGTGTGTGTGTGTGTGTGTGTGTGTGTGTGTGTGCGGAACAGGTAGCAAAATTATATAAATGTGTCGGTAAGAAGGGGGAAAGATCTTAAGGGAGAGGAAAAGAACAAAAGAGGTGAAAGAAAACATGTGACATGAAAGAAAAAGAGGGGTTATGGGGATATGACAGGAACCAAGAGAAGGGAGAGGAAGCCAGTTAAGGCCTGCCAACAGACACAAAAGTGGCATTAAAATCATCGGAAAAACCAACTTTTTGTATTGTTATTGGTATTTTGAGACAGAGTCACTTTATGTTGCCTTGGCTGGCCTGGAACTTGTGGTGTAGACCAGACTAGACTTCAACTCACAGAAATCCATTTGCCTCTCCTCCTGACTGTTAGGATTAAGCATGTGAACTACCATGCCCAGCTTCTAATTAGTTTCTCATAGATTTAAGCCCTGCTCCACCAAATGGTTATGAAGATATTGATAGACAGGAATAGTTCCTAGGGGAGAACCAAGTACTGTTATACTGCTAAATGGATATGGTATTAAAACTAACTCTGAAGGAAGTGTCCCTATAACTATAGATCAATGCATCTCTCAACCCTCATCTGAGAAGCTTCCATTTGCAGAAGATTATCACTAACAGAGAGTTGCATAACTGGTCACATTGCAGAGAATAAGAGACTACAGAATATCCAATCCTAAATGGAACATATAACACAGCCTCTCCAAAGGCTCCAGGATCATTGCAGAAGGATGGGAGGAGCTTCATAAGCCAGAGGCAGTAGATGGCTACAAGGAAGCCACATCTTCTGGACATAGCAAGGCACCTGAACATATGATCTCATTCTGGCTGCAACAGCATGTATAAAATGTGTGCATTCCCAAATCATACCAAATCCCAGTATTGAGAGGGGAGTTGCATACACAACCCTAATCCTATCTGTAGGGCTATTGACAATTGTCAGATGATCGAAGGAGAGACAGTCTCTAAGAGTGTAGCCCTGATTATGTTAACCAATTTTCAGTGGAAGATCACACGTCCAAGAATATCTGGGCAGCAGAAAATTGTCTTGAAGGATTTTTTTTGGAAGGAAAAGGTTTATTTCTGTTTCTACTTCAAGGTCACAGTCCGTCATTAAGAGCAATCAGAGAGGACACTCAGGCAGAGCAGGGACTTGAAGCAGAGGCTGTGGAGGAACTCTGCTTCTCGGTTTCTCACAGCCTCGTGATTACTGGCTTTCTTATAGAGCCCAGGCCCAGGTGCCCCAGGGAACTGTATCCCCACACAGTGAGTTGGGTACTCCTACATGGACTAGCAATGAAGGCAGTGCCTCAGAGCCACACCGACAGGCCAATCCCATCTTCCCAATTTCACATTTAGTTTTTAAAGGACACAAAATGGATGGCTAGAGACATAAAGGAGTGAATCTGGGAAGAGTTGGGGGAGGGGTGTGAATATGATCAAAATATGTATCAAACTTAAGAACTAATTAGAACACAGTATATATAAAAATACCACCATGAAATCCATTACTTTGTATTATAATTATAATTTTAAAACAGTAAAACAAATAAGTAGATGCTTATAAAAAGAAGAAAGGGCAAGAATAATCCTGAAAAGGGGGTGTCACCTCGTTGGTCCCAAAGTGTGGTGCAACCATGTAGGGCTGAGTGACTGAAGCTACCGTAGAGGCCTGGAAGACACAGTATTGATCCCCACAATACGTCTGAATTTCTTGAGAATCAAATGGAATTTGCTACACTAAGTTTTAGAGTGGTTTTGATCTCATAATTCCACCTTCCGTTCTGGTTTCTCTTTTTCAGAAGGGGGTTTGTGCTAGTCCTGCCACACCACTGTCATCTGCATGGATGGATACCTTGCGTCTTTTCCGCAGTCAATTGTTGGAGAATTTTCACCAGGATGACCCACCTGGATTTTCTTTACATTGAGACTGGGAATTAGAGTTGAGGAAGGTGTAGGTTCAGAATTTTTAGTTTAATTTAGCTTTTGTTTTTCTGGTTTTTTTCTTTATTTTTTTTTCATTTTACATACCAATCCTAGTTCCCCCTCCCTTCCTTTCTCTTGCCCACACCTGCTCCTTTTCCATGCCCCATTCACTCCTCAGAAAGGGGAGGGCCTCCCTTGCGGAATCAACAAAGTCTGACATACCAAGTTGAGGCAGGACTAAGCCCCTCCCCCTATCAAGGCTGAGCAAGGTATCCCACCAGAGGGAATGAGCTGCAAAAAGCCAGCTCATGCATCCTCATTGCCTTTAATCCCAACACTCCAGAGGCAAAGGCTGGAGGATCTCTCTGTGAGTTCGAGGCCAGCCTGGTCTACAAAGTGAGTTCCTAGACAGGCTCTGAAGCTACACAGAGAAACTCTGTCTTGAAAAACAAAAACAAAACAAAACAACAACAACAACAACAGCAGCAAAAAGAACGTAGGTTAAGGCTTTGAAGGGTTACTGTGATAGAGTGAGTGCTTTCGTGTGTGAAGTTCATGGATTCAGAGAGAGAGGTGGGCAGCAGGCAGATGTGAGTTCTGAACGCTGAATCTGCTATAGTCATATGATGGAAGTTCTAACTCAGTACATCAGAACGAGACCGAATTTGAAAACAGAGCAACTAGAGATGTGATTTGTTAAGGTGAGATCATAGCCTTGCACAGCACTTCATGGCTGTGATTCCAGCACATGGGAGGCTAAATAAAGGAAGAGCTCCCAGGCCAGTCTGGCCTACATAATGAGATATTATGTAAACAAAAGATGAATTTGGACCACACCAGAGTGTTTCCCCGATACAGTATGAATGGTGTCCTTATAGAGAAAGGAAATTTGGGGGCTGGAGAGGTGGCTAGGTAGTTTAGAGCTCTTGTTCTTGCTGAGGACCTGGGTTTAATTCCCAGTTCCCATACAGTGCCTCAAAATTATCTGGAACTCCAGTTCTCGGGGATCTGGCCTCCATGAGCAGCGGGCAAGCAAGTGGTACACATACCTACATGTATGCAGGTAAAACACTCATACGAAGAAAATAAAGTAAATATAATTTTTAAAGGTGGAGAACTAGACTGTCAGGTGCGGTAGCAAACTCCATGTGAAAATGAAGGCATATATGTACATATAGCCAATGACTTACGGATTAGCAGATGGGCTTTGAATAATTCTTCTTTTTGCGCCGGCACTCGAAGTTGTAGGTGAAGACTGAGAATGCTGAGAGCCCTCTGACCTGTCATCTTGAGGTCTTTTGCTACCTCTTCCATAATGATGACCTTCTCTTCTAACCGCCTGAGAAGTTGAGGGGTGATTGTCAGTCTAAAACCAAGTGTTAGGGAAAAAATGGTTTAAAACAGACTCACAAGATGCTTTCTCTTCTGAAAAACTATACTAACTTTCATACTTTGAAGAGTTGAACAGAATGTTGTAATCATATTGTTTTTATACATATTGCTTTAATCTACTTAGTATTAAGTTTAAAGAAGATAAAAGTCCTCTTAGTCTATTGTAACTGACCAGACAGATTAAAAGATTATTTCCACATATACAGTAATACTACTAGACATAGCTTTAAAAAAGGTGAACTAACCAGGCAGTGGTGGCGCACGCCTTTAATCCCAGCCCTCGGGAGGCAGAGGCAGATGGATCTCTGTGAGTTCGAGGCCAGCCTGGTCTACAAGAGCTAGTTCCAGGACAGGTTCCAAAGATACAGAGAAACCCTGTCTCGAAAAACAAAACAAAACAAAACTAAAAAAGAAGGTAAACTAACAGGGAAAATGAACTCTTGATGATATGAACATTCAAGTATCAGTCTTTTCTAGTGACCATTTCTATTATGAGAGTTATTGCTATGTATTACAGAACATAGGTAAAACTATCATTACAGATAAAGAAGTAAAATATTCCTCATGGAAGTTTTCCTGCTGCTTAGCCTAAAAGAAGTCAGCACAACAATTACTCATATATTCCATCTAGCCACTAAAGACATCCATAGCAGACTTGAATTATTTAAAAATCAAAGGCAGGATCTTATGCCTTAAGAATGCAGGGGCTTGTCCCTTGCCCAAAAATGACAGAAAAAGGACATGAAATAGGAACAAAATTCAAATATTTTTCTCTTAGATTAAGAGTTAATACATAAACGTATCAATGGCCATTATGATGACCATTGTGCTGTCAGAGATGTACTGGGAATCCTCTGGCACCATACCTGAAGTGCTTCTGATGCTGGGGCACTCTCAGCTGAGTGGTTGTGGGGGATGTACTTTATAGCAGCGATTATCCCCTGAATTGCAATGCGCTTCTGCTCCCTGTACTGCAAGACTTCGGTCACCTTCTTCACTTCGCTTATAGCTGTCAAGAGCATCTCAGCTGCAAGAGAACAAGTCCCAAGACAAGGTAAGTTTGAAAGGGAAAATATGATTTAAAGCAATTAAAAAATTCAAATTAGATTTTTGATGTAGTTTTACAATGTGAACCTGCCATATGAACTTAATTTTGTGAGACTTTGTGTTTATATTTGGTATCCTCTCAAGTAATTTTCATAAAAATAGGCAAAATACATGTTATCATTCCAATTGTGATATGGGTTTCTAGTCTGGTCTTTATTGTAACAGAAACTATACATACTGATTATTATAAATTATGATAATTTATAGACCTTGGACCTATATTATAGGCCTTGGACTTGCCACCGGGCAGGGTGCCTTGTACTCTCTTAGGATTGGAGGGGCATGGGAAGGTGTGTGGAGGGAGTGGGAGGAGAAGAAGGAGTGGGAGGAGGGGAGGGAGTGGGAGGAGGGGAGGGAGTGTGAATTTGGATTGGTATTTTTTAAAGTAATAAAATAGTAAAAAATAAAAACAAAATGTAAAAAATAGAGATCGTATTTCAAACTATATATTATTGGTTATTCACTGCCCAGAAAACACATTTTCATGATTTCAATCATATATAACATATTACTAACATAGGACACCCAAGAGGATAGCAACACATAGATGATAGTTCAGCATTTGAATGTTTATTGTCTCCCAAACATGCAATTATCTCCAGCTTTAAAAATGAACACACATATTTTAAACTTTTGACTGCCAGATATCAATTCTGCTTAAAAGAAAATTAATGTTAATTTTCTCACCACGAATCCAATTCCAAATTCAATACCACATTTACTCTAGTATTACTTTTTATTTAAAATCAACACTCAATCATGCTATATACAAGAGAAACATCACATAGCCATCAACATCTGGATACCAAACGTGTAGCACCTCATTCAGATAACAACGCTCTTCCTATGTAATTTAATACAATAAGATTTCCAATGTCAGAGCTGATCTTAATGACATTAAATCATTGGAGGTGATCTCCACGATATTAAATCAAGATATCATCCCCAAGTTAGTCTTCCATCTTCTACGTTCTCTCTTTGGTTTTTCAGTCTAATAAAATAAAAACATTAACCTTTAGGAGACATAACATATATTTTTTATCTATATTTGGACAACATTATTGTCACTAAGGTATGGTCCATATAGGCTCACTCCTGTAAGCAAAGGGAATATACATGACTAATAGAAATAACATATATTAAACTTGTAACGTTAAATAAAGGAACTGACAATTATAACAATACCTCTAATAAAGCGACTATACTTGGCAAATGTCTCTGGAACGGGTGGATAAGGGTAATAGCCACCAAAGGCAGTCTTCTTTACTTCTGAATCAGTCTTTGCTTTAATCCACTGCATACACTTTTTTACCTTGCTATCATATGCATACGGTTGGCCTCTGTGACCTGTTTGCAAGAAGGGAGAAATGCAAATAAACAAATATTTTTTAAAAGATAAATACATTGAATACTGAAATACATTGGGTAGAGTTTTTGTGAAAAGAATTATCATCAAGCTGGGCGATGGTGGCGCACGCCTGTAATCCCAGCACTCGGGAGCAGAGGCAGGCGGATCTCTGTGAGTTCAAGACCAGCCTGGTCTACAGAGCTAGTTCCAGGACAGGCTCCAAAACCACAGAGAAACCCTGT
>NW_004949115.1:3258257-3261362 GCF_000317375.1 Microtus ochrogaster
AGCAATTTTACTTATCTAGTATGTTGCGTATAATTATCCAATGTCAGTAAATACATCCTAAGAAAATCAGACATATCAGAGCTCAACCGGATTTAAAACCAAAAACTGTCTATGTGATAATAAAAATCACAAGGGGGAAAACCCTGAAACTTCATTCTAAATGGTTGGCATCCTCTGAAAAGCTGTTTTTTGATAATTTATTAACTTGATAGTATAGTGTAATCTCAGAATTAAAATACATATGGACATAGTTTGGGGTTTAAATTCATGTTCTAAGGCGGACTTTAAAATGTCACATTTATATTAGACATTGTTAATATTTACAGAATATTGATAAAGACATATGCTATACATTTCATAAAACTCTTGACAAACTCCTTAATTATCAGCATGGTAGTCTTCTGATCAAGAAATAATGACAAAAGTGAAGTTTGTACATTTTAGCATATACACACACACTCATATATTTCCCCTAAATACTTATGATATGATGTTGTCTGAGTTCAAGTATGTGTAACACACATATATAGAGGGTTCAATATATTTGTAGACAAACAATGAGGTTTATTTAGTTATATAAGTTAAATGTGAGATTTGGAGTCAAATTTTGACCCACATTTTTATCTGGTACAGTGTAAAAATAATGTTAACTGAACACCTTGTTCTTTTGGCTAAGACCAAGTGTGAAAATCATTGTGGTACTGAGCCTAACAGTCTTCAACGTAACAAGCAATATTTCTATTTTCTATATAAAGTAGTAATCAAAGTTTATCAAATGACATAAATGTAATTTTTCAATGAGCCATGAAACCATTTCCTACCAGCAGTAATACAGAACTAATCTATTTCATAAATCAAATACTGGTTATTAAAATATTTTACAGTCATAATGATGCCAAAATACAGCTACCCTGAAATTGAATGTTATATGATAGAAGTTAATATATACTAAGTGGTTTTAATGAAAAGACAGTGTATTACATTTCCAATAGAAAGCTCTAAAGAAGTACTCACCAGCAATAAAAATGCGGCTCTCATTTGTAGTGGTGAGGTGAAGCAGATTAGGTACTTGGTTTTTATTTCTAACAACTCTCAACTGAGTACAAACAAGACATGTCACTGCAGAAAATGGAAAACACATGTGAAATTGCATTTCCATTCCGAAGAGGAGGATCTACTGGAAATTCTCCCTAAGACTTAACAGAGGCAGACACCAGAAAGAACTTTTCCTACGATGCCAATTTAGACTTACTAGGTAAATTTACCAGTGTCGAGTCTGCCTGAGATGCTGCATTTTGAACGTTACCAGGTATCCTCTTGCTGCCTGTCCTTGGATCAAACCGGGATCTGATGGTTCCTAGTATGTTCTTATTTATTTATTTATTTATTTGTCTTTTTTAACCAGGGGTCTTTCCTTTCGAAAGTACAAAGACTACATGTAAATGAAACAAGTTGTTTATTGTGTAAGAATCATTCTAGTTGGGAACATCAATGTGAGTAGTTTTCTATTGTGAAAGGAAACTTAGCTTCTTTGAGATACCTCCACTGATTTCCTCAATACAATACTGACCCCTGCTCACCTGAAATCCTTCCATCAGAGAAGGATATAGAGTATTAATTTGTATTTGTTTATATGGGTGATTTATGTCTTAAATAGTTGCATTAATCAAGACTCAATGAGGGGATTTATATAACCTCTTAGTTTCTGTTCATCTTGCTAACCTACTTGATAGGTTACAAATGTGACTATAATGAGATTATAATGTCTTCAGACCGTAACTACTTTAAAACCTATCATTTAAAAACTACCTATGATATTATTCTGTTCTTGGGAACCTGCAGTCCACACCAGCCAGGGAATCAGGTAAGCAACCTTCATTCTTCTTCCTCTCCTCCAATTCCTATCTCCCCTCCCCGTTTTGGAGAACATCGCCTGCTGTGGTCTCTCCTCCCTGCTTCATTCCCAGGGGTCCCCAGCAGATCCTGGCAACACACCCAGCTTTCCTCCCTCCTGTGAACCCCCTTAGTTTCCCCCTCCTACCCTACCCCATCCCCATTCCTGAGTGGCAAGTTCCCAATACCTAGAAACCTACACTACCCAGAAACTCCAGGGGCAACACCTGGCAGAATCTCAGAAGCATTCCCTGCCATGCAACCCACAACAGCCACACATTCCGAAGAACCAGAGAGGGCAACAGAAGCCAAGGAACAAGACATGCACCCAACAAACCCAAGACCAGACATCAGCATCTAAAATTATGATAATCACAATCCCAGATGCCTAGACACCAGTGTAAAAACACAATCAATAGCAGACGCTATGTCTCCACTAGAGCTCAACAACCCCACACCACAGTAGACCCTGACAGATGCAATGTAGCTGAAATACAAGACAAGGACTTCAAAGTAGCTATTATAAATATGCTCAATGACCTTAAGGATGATATGAATAAATCTATTAATGAAGTCTATGAAAATATATATACAGTGGAATGAAATAAAGAAAACTGTTCAAGACATAAAAGTGGAAATGGAATCAGTAAAGAAAACCCAAACTGAGGGACAAGTGGAAATAAAATTTCATTACCCTAATCTTATTGGGTACTTCAACTCACTGCATGCTAAAATAATTTTGATTTTGTAAACTAGAACAATAAATAAATAAGTGTAAATTCATGTCATTATTCAAAAGTAGGTTTTTGTTTGAGAAAAAATTTCTCCACAGCATAAGCATAAATTCATTTTCTATTGCTGCAATTGCTAGTTCTTCCTTCTGTAATAATGAAAATAAATAAAGAAAATTCATTAAAGTTTTAAGAATGGCTTTAAATTTTTTACATTTTAAAAATCAATTAAGCTCATTTTTCGCTAATTTCAAACACGAATAAAATAGATTCTTATGACCCTCTCCCTACACCTTCTCTTTTCTATACTGCCAATAATTACATCAAGAAAACAATTTTGTGCTGGGTGGTGGTGGCGCACGCCTTTAATCCCAGCACTCGGGAGGCAGAGGCAGGCGGTTCTCTGTGAGTTCGAGGCCAGCCTGGTCTACAAGAGCTAGTTCCAGGACAGGAACCAAAAGCTAGTGACAAACCCTGTCTC
>NW_004949115.1:3261556-3265415 GCF_000317375.1 Microtus ochrogaster
CAAAAAAAAAAAAAAGAAAACAACAACAAATCAGCAGAATTAATATTGTTTAAAAGTCTATACTACTAAAAGCAATCTACAGATTTAACATGATCCACTTGAGATTCTAATGTCATTCTTTACAGAGCTAGGAGAAAACAATTGCAAAATCTGCACAGAAGCATGATAGATCCTGAAAGGCCAAAGCAATCTGGAGCAATAGAGTTATGCTGGAGGTATTACAAAATTGGATTTTAAACTATGCTAGTGACATGATAATAAAAACAGCATCATATTGCCATAAAGTAGGCCCATAGTTCAGCAGTATAAAATTAAGACCAAGGCACAAATTTGTATAGCTACAGACATCTGAGTCTCAACATAGGCATGAAAATGTACATTACATTGAGAGTCTATCCGAACCCCATTCTGAATGCCTATCATCAAGGAATAAAAAAATAACAAATGTCGATGAGGATGTAGGAAAAAAGAAACAATACACTATTGGTGGGAATGTAAATTAGCCCAGTCACTCTGAAAATACATAAAGGGAGAATGATTCCTGTGTGGTAACTACATATTTGTGTACACCATCTCAGAAAAACAAAACAAAGCAGAAAACCCAACAGAACAATTGGCATCCAAATAGGGAAGATCTGTTGAATAGCTCCCATCATTAGGACTAAGACTTGTAACTACAGCTCATCTGTCTGAAAGCGGCGTGATCAGGGGTTTCTTTCCAGTATGGATACCTTATCTCATGTGGTATAGGATGATGTGGTTCTTCGTGTAGGGGCAGTTGAATGCTCCTCACAATGGCCAAAGGACTCGCAACTGAGGCTAAGTATTTAAGGGTGGAGTGTCATTGGGAGAAATGCCATAGTGGCCATGTCGTAAGGAGTAGCATGTACCTATAATGAATGGAACCCACAATGTCAATCAGTGGATAACCCCCAAATGACTGAGGGGATAGGAAAGATTTTGCAATCCCCCAAAATATCAGGGATGGGATCACAAGCAGGCTGTGGCAGCATTTAGCAGCCTTTGTTGTGGGTAATAAACCATGCAACTGAAGTCCAGCTGTCTTCCTAGAGTTTGCCTGGGGGGGGGAGGAAGGTATATGTGTTAGCTGGTGTGGTAGTTTGAATGTCATTGGCCTCATAAGCTCATATGGAATGGCACTATTAGGAGGTGTGGCTTTGCTGGAGTAGGTGTGGCCTTGTTGGAGGGAGTGTGTCACTGTGGGGGCGGCTTGGAGGTCTCGTATATGCTCATGATACTGTCCAGTGTTTCAGAGCACTTCCTGCTGCCTACGAAGAAAGATGTATTAGCTCTTGTCTTCTCCTCTAGCACCATGCCTACCTGCACACCACCATGTTCCTCCATGATGATAAGGGACTAAACCTCTGAACTGTAAGCCACCCAGTTAGAATTTTTCCTTTATTAGAGTTGCTGTGGTCATAGTGTTTCTTCACAGCAATAGAAACCCTGGCAATTTTTCGTTTGTCTTTTAGAGACAAAGTTTCATATAGTATGTAGCTTAGGTTGGCCTTAAAGTCAATCTATAACCAAGCATGACCTTGAACTTCTGATCCTCCCACCTCCACCTCACAAGTTCTTAGATCACAGACACAGACCACCACTCTCAGAGGTTTGCCATTTCTTAGAGTGGGCAGGGTACATGGAGAAGAGAATAAAATTAGATCTGTGCGAAGGATTTTTTTCCTGGGAGCCAAAGAACTGGGGCCCATTGCAAGAACTAGATAGTACAGAGGAAAAGAGTGTCTGACCTCTAAAACAAAAGAAGGAAAAGTCCACAATTCAGCATGCAGATGGAGCCTAACTAATGGCCCAGTAACAAGACTATGACAATCAGGAAATGTTCTGCCTTTGTGTGAATGGGAAAGACAAGAAACGAGCACTTCTTTGTCTGATGGGGAAGCTGTAAGACAAGGGGGAAGTAGGATCAGTCTGAGTGCTGTGGAAGCAGAGACCAAGCAATGTAATTATTCCTCCTCACTTGAGATAAAAGGGCCACATAATGTGAGAGAAATCATTATCCTTTTCTGACAGGCCCGTTCATAAGAGTCCTTAGGGATGCTTGGTTATCACTGGCTCAGGTACTGTCTTAGTTTGGGTTTTTTAT
The DNA here is from genome assembly GCF_000317375.1 of Microtus ochrogaster. Taxonomy (NCBI): domain Eukaryota; kingdom Metazoa; phylum Chordata; class Mammalia; order Rodentia; family Cricetidae; genus Microtus; species Microtus ochrogaster. The sequence goes on from NW_004949115.1 coordinate 3,263,682, forward strand.
TGCTGTAAAGAGACCCCATGACCACAGCAACTCCTATAAAGGAAAACATTTAATGAGGTGGCTTATAGTTTTAGACATTCAATCCATTGTATTCATGGTGGGGAGCATGGTGGCCTGCAGGCAGATGTGGTGCTGGAGCTGAGAGTCCTACATCTTGACTCAAAGGCAACAGGAAGTCAACTGACTGTCACACGGAGGCAAGTTTAAGAAAAAGAAACCTCAAAGTCCGCCCTCAGCATGACATACTTGCTCCAACAAGGCCACACCTCCTAAGAGCGTCTAAATGGACTCCCTTTGGGAGCCATTTTCTTTCAAACCACCAGAGGTGCCTATAGATATAACACATAGAAAAGATAGAATTAGAGAGATTCGGGCATGTATGTGAGGGGCAGGGTTTTGGTGCTCAGTTACCAGGCTGGAAAGGACTGTGTTCACAGCTACTCCTTCAGGGAACTTAGGGAAGTAAAAGGCTTTAGCGGGTTACTGAGTGCCGTGGTATGAGGTGATCTGCTGAACCTGAATGATTTAGACCACCATGCAACCTAGGCTATAAAATATGACAGTGATCAGGATGGAATGAGGAAAACAAATAGACGACAATAGGGCCTGTCTGAGTCCCTCAACGCCCTTTAAAAATAAACTCAGAATGGATCAAAGCCCTTAATGATAAGTCCCGAAACTACTAAAGAAGAACACTGTAAGATGTACGAGCATAAAATTACTTTCTGAATGGTGACCCAACAGCTTCACAAATAATAGCCAGAACTGGCAAAGGGGATTGAAGTTGATTTCATAGCTTCTGCAGAGCTAAGAAAGAAAATATCAGAATGAAGAGATAGTTTAAAAATCAAAGAAAATATTACCAGCTAGCTATTTTTCTGACAGAGAATTAGTATCTGGAATATATGGAGAACTAAAAAAAAATCCCTGTCAAAAGAACAAGTAATGTGATCAGTAAAAGGGAAATTGAACTGGATGCATACTTCTCAAAAGAAGAACAAATGGGGGGTCGGGATGCAGTCAGTCGGCAGAGGGCTTCTCCAGCACTCAGGAAGCCCTGGCCTTACTCTCCTGCACCACATAAGCTGGGATGCACAAGAGACTCTTTTTAGAGAGAAAAATGGTTTTAGAGAGACAAATGGTTGGTAAATGCACAAGAAAGTATTCAACATTCTTAGCCATCAGGAAAACGCCATTAAAGAGCACACTGAGATTCCATCTCAGCCCAGGCAGAGTGGCTACAATCAAGAAATCAAAAACAGTCGACGCTGGCAAGGACGTGTAGTAAAAAGCAAATTGTAAACAGTGCTGGCCAGAATATAAATCGTCCAGAAACTATGGAAGTCAGTATCGAGTTTCCTCAAAATCCTGAAACAGAGCTTCCTGTGGTTCAGTCATAAAACTACTAGGTTGCCATTTGAAGGAATCAACGGTAATATAAAAGAGATGCCGGAATACCCATGTTTACTATTGCATCATTTGCGATAGGCAAAATATATAAAATTAGCCTAGACACCCATTAATAGGTTAAGTAGAAGAAACTATATATCTAAAGTTTAGCCAGGCATAAAGAATGAAATCATGTTATTTTCAAGAAAATGGATGAAGAATTAGGGATTACCATGTTAAGCTAAATAAACCAGAAACCAGTCAGGTTTTCTGTCACTGGAAGAACCTAACAACCTAGATGTCCTTCAATGGAAGAATGGATGAAGAAAGTGTGGAATATATACA
>NW_004949115.1:3266441-3277060 GCF_000317375.1 Microtus ochrogaster
GGGGGGAGGGCGGGAGGAGTGAGAGGCTGGGAGGAGGCGGAAATTTTTTTTCTCTCAACAAAAAAAAAGATAAGAAAGTAGGAAGGCCACTATTTGGGAAAAGTAAGAGGACCAGCAGGAGGTGGGCTGGGAAAAGGGGAGTAGTGCGCTGTGATTTAAATCCTAAGCCAACTCCTGAAGAGACCAAACGGTGATGAATATAGACTACTAACTACTTCAACATGGAAAAGATTTGAAATGGTTGTAGATCGTTTGTGTTTCTGCCTCATTGTCACGCCACTTCTCTAAGTCAGATCACTCTCAATCAAATATGTGTGTGTGTGTGTGTGTGTGTGTGTGTGTGTGTGTGTGTATTCTTTTAGGTATATGAGTATTTTGTCTGCATGCATGTATCTTAACCACGGAGCCATCGCTCAAGCCCCCATTTTACTATTTCTAAGTTCATGCTGCTATTTCCAAAAATAAAGCGATAAAAAGATTGAGTACTTGGGTACATGTTTTCAAAGACTTCTGGCTGAGATGTAGAAAACAGCTGCACTATAAATGGTTGCTCTGAAGTTCCATCAATAATGTGGATCCAGCGATATGACCAAAAGTCTTCAGTATTTTCTATGTGGAAAGAAGAGTAAAATAAATGAAGGTCACTGCATGCATATGGACACAAGACTCTTCATATTGAAACAGTCACTAACACTTTCAAATTTAAAGGCTCATCACCTTTCTTTTTTGTCCGTTGCACCCTTCCCACAAAAGTTAACACGCCAACTACATCACAGATTGCTTTTTCTGGCAAAATGTCTAGTTCTGATCTGAAAAGAAAATTTAGATAGATGTTATATCTTTAAACAGTGACAAATCATTCTTCAGTAATAACTATGAAAGTACCGATCTAAATTAGGCATAATTTGGGGTGGATTTTGAATAAGATATAATTCATTACATTCTGGTTACTAACATTTTAAAGATTAAGAGACTATTATGAGGAACTATTTTACCTTGTAATAAATCGGTTACATAGTTTTGGCAATTTCCATTCTGATTTCAATTGCTTTTCTGGAACGATAACTACTTTAGTTGCAGGATCTCGAAAATTCAGGCAGATTTCTGAAAAAAAAATATATATTACTTTAATATACTATTTTCCATATTAAGGAATATGTGTATGCATAAATTACCAAGCAAAACCATCCACTGAACAATTTTTAAATTTTTGTTTGAGACAGAGTTTCACTGTGTATTCCTGACTGCTCTGAAACTCACTATGTAGACCAGGCTGGCCTCGAACTCACAGAGATCCAGCTGTCTCTGCCTCCCAAGCGCTGGGACTAAAGGTGTGCACCACATCCAGTTTAGACTGAACATGTTTACGCTCTCCATTAAACTCAAGGTACAGACCAATATCAATGATCTGCCATCTGCTTCTAAAACTGACCTCCCGCCACAAAAATGTGCACCATATATTTTGCTTTGTGTATAAGTGTTTTCATAATGTTAAAATATTTTATTTTATATGTGGTCTTGTCCAAATGATATTTGGTTTTCATTTTGAACATCATTGGAATGGAATCCTTTTATGCACAGACTTCTAGGACGACCTTTTCCATGCCACATAATACTGCTAAAATTTATCCCATACTGGCTGAGTAGAGTACTTTAAAATTTTCTCTTTTAAAATATTTTATTATTTAGTCACTTATTTCATTTCAAAAAGTAAAAATTTTTTAAAAAATGTTTTTTTTGAGAATTTCATGGACTATGTTTCCATCCCATTCTCCTCCTTCAACTCCTCTCATATTCCTGATCTCTTCTTTTTTAATTGTTATATATATATATATATACTTGTGTGTGCATACATACATACACAAATATATGTGTGCATATGTGTGTGAATGTGTAACTTGCTGAATCTATTTTGTGCTGCACATATGTATATGTGTTTAAGGCTGACCACTTACTTTGGAAACCTATTGTGGGTCTTTTCCCTTTTTCTGCAGCCATGATTTTCCTACAGTCTTCATCTAAGAGATTTTCCCCATCCATCTTGGCATGTCAACGGGTGTTATCAATATGAAGCTCTTATTTAGGTAACCATATTACTAAATAATATCCATTACTAAATAATATCCAGATATGATAAACTAGTACAATTCAGATGCCTATTATTGTGATGCTGTATATATGAATTATCTCCATATTTTGAAATTTATAGAAGAGTTGTTGCAAATGTTATTATATGTATTCCTATGTACACAGGTAAGGGTTTTTCTAAGGTAGTACAGGAAACCCTGAATTATACTATATATAAACATTTGACTACATGGGACATATTTCTTACAGCTCTGAAATACTATGATTCTTAACCAAGTACACTTCTTTCAACTGAAAACACTCAGAACAATCATTTTACTCTATATTATGCAATGTGGTCTAGAAATCTCAGGATCTCAAAAGTGTTTATTATTTGGTTATTTCATGAATATAACTTTTGAAAAAGAGGGCATAAAGAGAATAGAAATATATAAAGCTACATATTACCAGTGGGGAATATATCCTTAGTGTTACAAGAGATGTTTCATCATTATAAACTTACTTGGTCTTTTAAAATGATTACATAGTTTTTCTTTAACTTGAACCTTATACAAAAATATCAAAAGAACCAAGAAAAATAATCACAATAGTTTGTCTAACAACATAAAACACATAAATGGCAGTGACAGTAGCAGCAGTCTCTGATCCCTTACTAATCATCTCTCCCTGACTATATAACCCACCCTGTTTATTCTGCTCATAATACGTAGCTGCCCTGCTATTTTCCTAACCCTTTTTACACTTTCTCCTTTCTTCCTAATTAGTCCACTGTCTTGCCCTTTCTTTCCTCAACTAACTACATTTCTATCCATAACCTCTCCTTTTACCTATCACAACTTCTTGTTATTATAGCCATTAAAATTTTCATTTTACTGCTTTTTGCTATTTTACCTATCTGTCATCCATTGGACTAATGCTTTAATGGTAGACTATTAATCTATTATTTACTATTGTTTCTCCTGTCTGTAACATGGTGACATAACTGTCTTTGTTCCCTTCATTAAATAGTGTACGATATGGTCTCTTAAAGATCATAGGTATACAGGTCTCAACCCAGCTTAATATTAGAATCAATTGAGGAGTTTTAAAGATATGGAGATGCCTTGGTCTCCCCAGATTAATTAAAACAGTATCTCTGGTAGGGAGACAGTTCCAGTCGTTTTTTAAAAAGATCTCTAACTGACTCTAATATACAGCCAGAGCTGAGAAATATTAAACATACGGCTGAGACAAACTGTAACTTGCAGTTAGCTGCTCATTTCTATAAACTAGCATTTTACAGGAACACAGTAATAATCATTTGTTTGCACATTAACTATGGCTGCCTCCTCTTTCCAAGGGCAAAGCCGAGTGGCTACAGTGTAAACCCTATGGGTAGCTGAGACTAAATTACTTATTTTCCAGAGTTTTGCATCAAGAATTTATTGATCTCTGTAGAGAAAGAAAAATAAAAAGTCTACTACTAATCAGAATTATATGGGAAATAGAGACAGCTACTACATTAATAAGCAGCAAAACTGTTTTTAAAGTCCAAAGAACATATTTAAAATATATTACCTTCAAAGGTCACTGTCACTTTAAAATAATTACGTATGTGCATTTACATATTGGAAGGCAAATCTTACATTTTTAAGAACAGTTTTCCATCATGAAATGTGGGCTTATGGTTGTGTTCTGTTTCAAGGTTAACTTGTTTTTACAGTGGGTGCTTATTTACTGACCTAGTTTTCATGTGGTTTCAAGGCTCAGAAGCAACCACTAGAATTAGAGGTATCCACAGACATGTAAGAAGTCTCCAGGCCTAGGCTACCTCACTCAACATATTTTCTTTTGCTTCACCATTTTATTTCTTTTAATTTTTAAAATTTTTCTTCTCTCACACCATACATCCTGACCACAGTCTCCCCTCCCTCCACTCCTCCCAGTCTCCTTCCACCTCCTTTTTCCTCCAGATCTACTCCTCCTCTGTCTCCCTTCAGAAAAGAGCAGGCCTCCCAGGGATAGCCAACCAACATGCCTAAGAAGCTACAATAATACTAGGCACAACCGCTCATATCAAGGCTGGAGGAGGCAACCCAGTAGAAGGAAACAGGTCCAAAACAGAGGCAAAAGAGTCAGAGACACCAGCCACTGTCACTGTTAGAACTCTCACAAGAATATGAAGCTACACAACCATAACACACATGCAGACGACCTAGCGGAGGCCCATGCAGGCTCTGTGATTGTTGCTTCAGTTTCTGTAAGCCCCTAGGAGTGCTGCTAGGTGAAATTGTGGGCTATATTCTCTGGAATATTTTCAACTGCTCCTGCTCTCTTATTTGTGGATCATAGCTCTGAATCCTTAAATTTGAGTATATAAAATGAAGTTAGGACAGAAGCCAGGAAACTAAGAAGGGAATATAGTGGGGGCTGTGAATGAGAAGGAGCTCTGGAGACAGGGATAGTAGGGCACAGGGCTATGAATGGGGAGGAATGGGAAAACAGGGCAGGGACTTAACTGTTAAAATAGAGGAGAGAGGAAGGGTAATACTGAGTGTGAGGAAGGAAGGAGATGTAAATAGCACTAAAGATGTTTGGAAAAGTCATAAGGAAACAATTTTATAAGCTTACTTGAAAGATGTATACTATATTATTGTACACACATACACACAAATACACACACACACACACACACACACACACTCACTACCACCAAACTAAAAACAAAACCCAAATGGTGCCAGGCCAAGGAAGCCTCCATTTGAGATTTTGGCCAGAAAATTCCAATGTAATTTCTAACTGCATTCTAACCAGTTACCTATATACCTACAGATAGTTGTAGCATTCACCCTTCCTTGTGAAACTGATAAAGACTATTCAAGTATCCACAATTGGTCACAATGATAAGGAATAGTAGATGCCTAGTTCCAATAGACTGTATCCACAACACAACTCATGCACCTAAAGTTCAGTGAGAAGTGAGGAAGAAGGGGCAGGCAAAATGTAAGAGCCAGAGAACCAGGAGGCCTACTGCTAATAGTATCTTCTAGACACGACGGAGAAGCTCCACATATCAGCTCTCAACAACATGGTTGCCCAAAGGAGGCATGATTAATAAAAACTCAGAGATAGATATTGGGGTTCAACCTGAAGACCAGAAAAGCAAAGTAAAGCAGCTAGCCACTGGCTCTTACCACAACCTCAGTCTGAAAATGGTGATCCTGCCTCCAGGAATCTCAGAATGACACTGTGTCTGTCAGCTGTCTCCTCCTGTTTTATAATCCTTTCTAGGGCTGGGATTAAAGGCATGCACTGTCCGGTTTCTAAGGCAACCAGTGTGGCTACTGGGATTAAAGGTGTGTGTTACCATTACCTGGTCTGTAAGGCTGAGCAGTGTGGCTGTTTACTCTCTGACCTTCAGGCAAGCTTTATTTATTCAAATACAAGGGAAATGCCTCTACAAACACCAGTTGACGTGCTAACATAGATGAGGTGAATTTCCTAAGACCCTACCTTTAATTAGAGAACTAAAGGCAGTGTATGACTGCTGAGAGAGGAAATCAGTTTTCTGCAGCTCTCTGACAGATCATCTCATCTCAACTGCTCAGCTCTAAACATATATACATACAAGCAACAGTAAACGGAAACACACATGTTCTATAATTGTTAAGTACATATATGTACTTATTATGTATATGTGTATATGTCAGTAATAACTGCATAAGGGTCATGAAGTTGAGAGGAAGATACAGCAGGACTTGGAGAAAGGAGAGTGAGAGATAAGTACAGGAGTCAAGTATAAAATTCTCAAAAATACTTTAATTTGAAAACAGCTCTCGTCTATTAAAACTATAAATCTAGTACAAGGAACTCTGGGCTAGGTCTCAAGAGAATTTGTTAATCTAGTATTGTCATAAATAAAGACATTTACCATATCTTCTATTGACTAAGAATGCCCATTCCTTACTAAAGCAGTTCAGTCACTTGGATGTCAGTTTATGGAATATAATTTATCATTCCCTAGGGATAATAGTGTATGCTGTCAATTATTAGCAGCTTCTTCTGGCAAACTTTTGTATTTCCATAAGTAATACCCAACGTATCTAAACCTTTTATGATCCAGTCACTAAAGTATGCACTGTGTAAAACTATAAGATGTCCAATTGCTTATACCGTCCAACTATATCGATTTTTAGTCTGCTATTTGTGCTAGTGTTTTGTTTTAGAACAAAATGCCTCAGAAAATAAACTGACAGTCATTATGGTTAAAAAATGTAGTTTTCTTTCATCGCCTGATGAAGGTTAATATTCAGGAGGATGCCTATATGTTTTTCTTTGGGTTCACCTTCTTATTTAGCTTCTCTAGGATCATGAATTATAGGCTCAATGTCCTTTATTTATGGCTAAACCAAATATGAGTGAGTACATCCCATGTTCCTCTTTTTGGGTCTGGCTTACCTCACTCAGGATGGCAATGGGTTTTTGATCCTACTGCACGTACTGGCTTTGGGGGAGCCTAGGCAGTTTGGATGCTCACCTTACTAGACCTGGATGGAGGTGGGTGGTCCTTGGACTTCCCACAGGGCAGGGAACCCTGATTGCTCTTTGGGCTGATGAAGGAGGGGGACTTGATCGGGGGAGGGGGAGGGAAATGGGAGGCGGTGGTGGGGAGGAGGCAGAAATCTTTAATAAATAAATAAATTAATTAAAAAAGAAACAAAGAGAAAAAATGTAGTTTTCTTTTTTTTTCAATTAAATAATAATAAAAAAAGGAAAAAGAAAAAAGGGGATGGGGAGCGGGAGGGAAATGGCAGGAGGGGAGGACGTGGAAATTTTTAATTAAATAATAATAAAAAATGTAGTTTTCATTTTTTCTATAGTAACTGTTGAAGGACTAAATGTGTAAACTATTTAGGTAATAATTTTCTTCTTAGCAAGAGTTAAACTATGTCTGCAAATGGTTAAGATTTTAATAAAGAATCATGTGTTTGTCTCAAATAGATCAATACTTTAGAATGTAACTAATAACATCTAAATTTCCAAAATTACAAGCATATCTAATAATTCCAAAATTTACTAAATGAATACCTCTAAGATATTTGGGGAAACTAGTTTTCAAAACTGTGATTACAATACTAATTAGGGAAATATCTATGCTGGGTGTTGTAACATACACAAGTAATCCCAGCACGTGGGAAGCTGAAGCAGTTCTACTGATATGTTTTATGCCAGGATGGCCTGCACAGTAATTTCCATGAGAGATCGAATTTTAGAGTTAGACCTTGTTTTAAAAAATAACAAAAGTCCTTTCAGGATTATAAGAATTATCAACATTTGATTAATGAAAGGTTACATAATAATAATGTATTGAATTTGTTTCTTGATTTTTATAATTGCACTGTGATTGTGCAATAAAATGATTTTTTTTGCTTTTCTTTTTGGAAAACAAGGGCTTGCCACAGAACAAGGCTGGCCTTGAACAATATTTGCTCAAGTCCTTCTGCCTTATCCTCCCAAGAGATGGAATTACAAGGGTGCATTAGCATAGATGTGTAGAATAATTTTGATCTTGAGAAATACATATTATTAGTAAATTGTTAAGCAGACAAAGTTATGCAACGATGTATGATGGCTGTTACTATCTCCAAAATGAAAGTGTATAGAAAAAATTAAAGAGCAAAATAAAACTTAAAAATTATTTGATGAGTTCAGGTAATGTGGGAATTCTTTATAATATAACTGTAATGTAATTTTGAAGTTATTTCAAAGTGAAAAGTTAATTTCACATGTGCAGAAACTACATGTTCTCTCTATTTCTGTTTTGTTTCATGTAATGTAGTTACAAACATATAATTTAAGAATTTATAAACTTTATCCCAATCTATTTGTCTTTTCCATGCTTCCCTAAGCTAAATACTGCCTCAGTGTTTGGTATCTTCTTGAACTGTTTATTCATCTTACATATGCATCTGTATCGATAAAAAGAAAAACTAGGGAGTTATATTTACATATTGTTATTTTGTAATATCTTATAACAACTACTTTATATCATTTCACAATATCACTCATACTTTCTAGATTTATACATGTTTATCCATTATATAAAAAAGTAAAGGCACTAAATGATAAAGTTAACAAGGGTCATCAGGATGGTTCACTGAGTTAAAATCGTTTGCTGTATAAACCTAATCATTTGATTTTGATCCTCATATCACAAGGTGGATGGAAAGAGCAGACTCCTAAAGTTATCCTCTAATTTCTGTAAGCGCACGCCCTCCTCCCCCACAGAGAGAGGCCCACAAATATACACACATACACAACAATAAAAATATGTTTAACTTAATAAAATTCCTTTCAGCATAGTACTTAATAGTAACTATAGAATGTATTCAGGTGATTAACTAAATATTACACACCAAAAATGAACAAAACCAAATTTGAGCATATCCTAAATGGAGTTCATTCTTTGGTCAACAATAAACGCCTCAGATAATCTTTCTTAATGAGTGCACTAATTAATTAATCTGTGTATTAATTTACTAACTGCTTGAATTTTTATAAAGGAATTTAAGCTTGTCTGTTTCTAACAGCTTCAGTAATTTTTACAGACTTTTACCTGGTATGACACTCTGCAAATTCATATAAACAAGATAGCCATGATAGAACAATTAAGTGAATACTAACCTATTGTAGAAATGAGTTTCATCTGTGGATCCACAGGGTCAGGCTGTATTCTGAATGGGTGGCTCTTCTTCACAGTATAATCTTGAAGCAGAAGAATCAAGCCCACTTTTAAACTTTTATACCATTCTAGACACATAGAATTCCACATAATCACTGACACCATGCCGGAACTGTCAGCAACTTCCAAATAGTTCTAGGAAAAGAGCAAAAGCATATATACATTTGCGATTCTTATCTATATGGGTGACACATATTTATTATCAGTGGAAATTTATACTGACAGAAAAATAACACTTAAAATTTATTTTTTTTATTCATAATGATTCAGTTGTTAACTCAGCTAAGATAGCTAAGTGAAAAAGCGAGGCTGCTGCAAGATACTGGAAGTCAGCAATATAGTACTGACTTACTGTGTAAAAACAATCGTCAAAGGCACAGAGCAAATCTTAGTTTTGATGACTTCCCATAATGCTTAACCCAGTGCCAGGCACAGAGTAACCACACAATACAGTTACCAAGAGGATTAGATACGTCTCAAACTGTGGAGATCTTCATAGCATTCTTCATCGTTTGCATGACTGAAGGACTTTCTATTTATTCATTTATCCTATAGCACTTCAGATAGACCATTGAGTAGACATAATCCCATCAATGCTCTGATGACATTAATTTACTTACACTGGTATCTTAGGGTTTTTTTTTATAAATTGCATGGGAATTATTTCTGCTACACTATTTGACAGAAGGCAATACTATTGCCAGCATCGTTATGGTTTAATCTGGGAATGGTTGAATAAATATTCTGCAGCATGAAATATGTTCTCCGTTTTAAACTATGAAAATGGACAACACTGGTAACAACTAAAGAATAGCATCTCAAGTTTTCTCTAGCTTTTTAAATTTATTTTCAAATGACGTTTTATTCTAAGATCCTTTTTCTTACTAATAACATATTTCAGCAATTCATTCTTTCAGTGATTAAATATGTATCAAGTCCGTATTATCCTCCAGATATTATATTAGTCACTGAGTAGGATAAAAAGCTAAGTCAGACACTAGCTCTAATAATTGCTAAAATGGAGAACTTGGTATGATCCTAAACAATTCAATCATTTACCAGTATTAAGAAATTGTATCCTCATATCAGCTCTGTAAGATATATATATGATCAGCATCTCCATTTTGCTGATTAGAAAACTGAAGCGTTAAGACAACTAATGCCATAAAAATCTGAAACAACTGAGACTAGAAACCAGTTTATCTGCACACAAAGTTATATGACATACATAGCTGCATGCAATCTAACACATATACATATGTGTGTAATACGTGATGGATATATGTATATGGGATTTAAATATAAAATTTTATGTATGACATACACACAACCCAGAGAGGGGATAATATTCATCATTTTAGCAGTGGATATTCTCAGTGGTACAATCTTGTATAATATTATTCTCTTAATATATCTTTCTATATTTTCTCTTAATTCCCTTCAACAAGTATATATGACTTTCACAAATCACAGTTAATAAAACACATAAACTAGCTCTTGATACATGAGCAACCATGGTGTAATACTAAGGATTTTTTTTAAAAAAAGCAGAACATATATATCAAGAAAATAGATATATGAGTATAGAAAACACAGAGCCATGTTAGTAGAACAGTGTAGGAATGGATTGACAATTAGAAAGTTACTAGTAAGCCAGGCGTGGTGGCACATGCCTTTACTCCCAGTACTCAGGAGGCAGGGACAGGCGGATCTCTGTGAGTTTGAGGCCAACCTGGTCTACAGAGTGAGTTTCAGAACAGCCGGGGCTATGCAGAGAAACCCTGTCTCAAAAAAAAAAAACAAAAAAAAA
>NW_004949115.1:3277160-3289151 GCF_000317375.1 Microtus ochrogaster
AAAAAAAAAACTAAAAAAGAAAGTTCCTAGCAAATGATGAGCTGAAGAAAAGTCCAACTAATTGTATTGAGAAGAAAATGGAAGACAAGAAAAAGAAAACATCTTCAAGAAGAAATGGTCCAGGGATTTTTTTTCTTTTACTAAATTGTTTTCCTTTAAAATTTTTTGACTAGAGACTAGAGCCTGCTTACATGCTAGTGCAGAAAGCACAGAGAAGAAAAGATTAGACAAAGAAAAAAGTGTGAAAGAGATCAGCTGGATAGGGAATCTAAAGAACATTAACTACCTCTGTTTCATACTTAACAGATTTTTTTCCTTTGAAATACATTTTGAGGTGCTGGGAACAGAAATGAACCCATGGCCTTGCATATACTAGGCAAGTTCTCTAACATTGAGCTATATGTCAAATTTCAAAGAACTTTTAATGGAAAAATCACAGAAAAAATATTTTGGCTTTCCACCCTCTGGTTCCTAAAAGAATTTCAATGAAGCGATTCCTAATGATATTCTGCTGTACTCATAGATAGGTGCCTAGTCCCATTGACATCAGAGAGGTGTGATCTAGCAACTGATGGAAACAGATGCAGAGACCCACAGCTGAACAATAGAGAGAGCTGGGGGAACCATGTAGAAGGCGGGGGAGGAAGGACTGTAAGAGTCAGAGGGATCCAGGACACCATGAGAACATGGCCCACAGAATCAACTGACCAGGGCTTATGGGGGCTCATAGAGACAGAAGCAGTAACACACAGCCTTCATATGTCTGAGCTAGGTCCTCTGCAAACGTTATGGTTATGTAGCTGGATGTTCTTGTGGGACTCCTAACAGCGAAAATGGAGTTGTCTGTGACTCTTTTGCCTGCTCCTGAGAGCCTTTTTCTCCTACTGGGTTGCCTCTTCCAGTCTTGATATGAGGGGTGGTGCCCAGTCTTATTGTAACTTGTTAGGCTGTGTTTGGTTGAGATTTCCAGAAGCCTGCTCTTTTTTCTTTTGAGGGGAAACAGAGGAGGCGTGAGTGTAGCGAGAGTGGAGCAAGAGGAAACTGTGCTCAGGATGTCACATATGAGAGAAGAAGAAAAGGAAAAAATACTTTGAGGTAAAAACTCTGAGTGCACTTAAAGTTATTAATTTCAACCTGTGAAATATTATTTAAAGGAATATATTTTGCAAATAGAGAAGTGTGCATGTTATAATCTAATATTGAAATTAAGATATGTTATTTAAGCCTTACGTGTACCTGATATGGCTCAATCATCCATCTATTAGGTTTCCCATAGTATCGCAGTTTTGATTTATGCAGAATCCTCACAAGCAAGGCAGGAAAATCTTTTCTGCTACTCCAGGTCATTTCAAGGTGTGAGAGAGAGATTATCTTGATGTCTAGAATATAAAAAGATAAAAATTGTATTTATTGCATCATCATAGTTTCAAAGATCCATTTTAAGGCTAAAAAAATGGTAGTCAGACAATATCTAATGCAACTCCTTCTTGTCAGCTAGGTCTTTTTAAAAATTTAAATTGGAGCCTATCTATATAGTTCTTCCATATAAACTCCATACAAAGAACAACTAAAATGTTATAAGACTTATCATGTAGGATTAGATAAGCACTTACATAAAATAAAACAGTATTTCTTCTAATTTGCATTCTACCACACCTAACAATTTCATTACATTATGCAAATCTTGGATCTAAATTCATCTCTCGATATTTTCCTTTAATCAATATACTTATTTATCTTACAAAAGTCAAAAGTTGTGGCACTGGAAATGCAGTGGTTCCATTGGTGAAAGGCTTGCCTTACAAGTGCAAGAACCCGAGCTCAATCACTAAAACCCCATGTGAAAATGCCAGGCATACATTTGTAACGTGGAGGAAAGCGGATTCCTGAGACCCATTCGCCAGCCAATTAGTGAGCTAAAAGCCAACAAGAAGCATTGTCTCAAAGGAGGTAGATAGTCTTCCTGGGGATGACAAAATGGAAGGCAAGGACTCCACACACGTGCCATGGTTCATGTAAGCCTATGAGCCTATATTTCCATACAAAATATTAAAAAAAATAAAAATAAAATATGTGCATGCATGGCCACACACACATGCATATGCACACACACACATGCATGTATGCAGAGGTGTTTTTTAAAGTACTGTCTAGGATGAACTGGAACTCATGATCCTCCTGCCTCATCGATGCAGGTGCTCGATTACAGGCATGCACCACCACTCCGAACAGATTAGAGAACTGTTGCTGACATATTCTGTATTGTCCTCACTTCTGCTTCATGCGTACATGGTCCACCTTCTCCAAACATCCCATATATGGCTCTGGTTTCTCACCTGCTCTTCTGTTTCTGTAATACCTTCCTCCTAGATATGTAAGGGACATCCTCCCTCCTCTCTCCAAATAGTGCTCAAGGCACTTTCTCAGCGATGTCCCTAACTACTCTACTGAAACCCACCCACATGTATTGCCCACCCACACTGTTTTCCCAGACAGCACTTATTATTTTCACATACACCATATAATTTTAACATTTTAACCCCGGGTCTGAATGAGGGCAAAGACTGTTTAAAAGTTGTTCATCATCTTTAAGGATTAACTTTTAAATCAGATTTTAGTCTTCTAGCATTAAAGGGGGTATCATCTCCAATTGTGTCTACATTTTGTTTTCACAGCCCACACAATTTTCAAACAGAAATTTGCATCACAACCTCTATGTATTATATATTTATAACATATTTGTCGGAATATACTCCATTTCCATTTATATTTGCTAGTATTTGCTAGTCATTATTTTATCAAGGAAGTAATACTTATAATTTAATTTTATTAAGTATAAATGTTATATTTTAAGTATTTCTATAACTCATGAAAGCCAAATTTGCAATATATTAAGGCACTATAGATAGTTTTACTTTCAAATTCTCAAAATATTTTACTAGCACAGACTCAGAGGCCCTAATAGTTGATATGATGTAATTAAGCAATTTCTTTTCCAATATAGTCAAATTACAGGAAAGCTTTGAATTATCTACAGTGAATGTGGAGCAACCTTGAGTACGGCAAATGCATCTCCTTTATAAACTAGAATGAATTTGAAAGATACGTGATTTTCAGTTAGCTATGTTTAGACATCACTTGGCCAGTTGACAGCCTTTCAAGATTGTCTTTTTAACTTAAAAACTTTATATAACATATTCTCAAATCTAAAGCATAATTACAGGCAAATTATAAATAAGGAGCTATCCATGTAGATTCATTGCAACACATACGCTTCATTATCAAAAATGGATGAAAAGAACTTGGATATTCAATGCAATAAACAACAAAATGCTTATTCTCAAAATTTTAAGTCTCAAGACCTGTTAACATTCTTAAAAATTAATAAATATCTTTTCTTGGGGGGTTTATATGTATCTATATAGCCCTGAATGGCCTGGAACTTGTTATGTCAAACAGGCTGATCTCAAGCTCAGAGATACATTGCCTCTGCCTCCTGAGGGCTTGGATGAAAGGCTTGAGTCACCATGCCTGGTCAATAAGATATTAAATATCTGGAAGAGCTTTTGTTTATGTGGGTTATACTGATTAGCTGATGTTTACACTATACACTTAGAAATGAAGCAATCACGAATCAATTTAATAATAAACCTAAATATATTACTACAAACAACATTCTTTTGAAAAATAACTATTTTTTTTAAAAAAAAATCAGGGTTGGGGACTATAGCTTAGTTTGCAGAGCACTGTCCTAGTATGCATGAAGCCATGAATTCAATCCTCAGTTCTGACAAAAAGAAAAAATATTCAACATTTGAAATGACTAGGAATTTAGCTCAGTAGTACAGCACCTTCCTAGAATGCATAAGGCAGGTCCTAGATTCAGCTCCCAACATCACACACACACACAACAAAAAAATTGCAGTGAGAAAGTGATATTATTTTACATTAGTATGAATCACTTTAGCTTAATAGAAAATAGCTTCTTGGGGCTGGAGAGATGTCTCATCAGTTAAAAGCACTGGTTGATTTTTAAGAGGACCGAGGTTCAAGTCCCACCACCCGCAAGTACCACCCAATTGTTTGTAACTTCAATTCCAGGGGATCTCTCACCTTCCTCTGGCCTCTGTAGACACCAGACAATCATGTTTTACACAGATACATATGTAATCAAAATGCTCATGCTCGTATTTGTATGTAATAATATCTGACTTCCAGACTCCACACTTACGCACGCATATGTTCAGAACATTTTCTCACCCATTCACATATGCCCTCACATATATGAATCTTAACAGTATCCTTCTTAGGAAAGGATAACAAACATGAAACAAAACTGATATTAAAGACTGGAAAAAGATATATTGGTTTAGTGATGTTAAAAGTGTGATTTCTGCTGGATACGTATCACCACCAGGGAACTTGATAGAAACACAAACTCTGAAGGACTCTGCTGCAAGCCCAATGAATCAGAAACTTATGGTGAGACTCAGGAATCTGTATTCTAAAATACATTTGAGGGGCTGGAAAGATAGCTCACTCAGAAAATTGCTTGTCTTACAAACATGAGGACTTGTGTTTGACGTATAGAAATACCCCCATTAAAAAAAAAACATGCACGGTAATATATCTCAGCACGGTAGAGACAGAAGCAGAGCGATCCATCTGTTTTGGTGGGCAACTAGCAAGCAGCAAGCCAGTGAGAGATGTTTCAAAAATAAAATGGTGGGTGGCGTTTAAAGAATTGTTGAGGGAGCTCCTTCAGCCAATAGATGCTGAGATACCAGCCCACTGGGGCGTGGTCCGTCCCTCCCTCCCTCCCTCCCTCCCTCCCTCTAAAAAAGCAGCAACTGCCCTCCAGTCGCTCTCTAGCTTCCAGCTCTGTTTTGGCTCCAAGCGGCTCCCAGCGGCTCCTTTCCTGACCTAGCAGAGGGCTGTTGTCTGCTTTTTTAAAGAGAGAGAGACCATGCCCCAATGGGCGGGTATCTCAGCAGCTATTGGCTGAAGGAGCGGAAGGAGCTCCTGCAACAAAGAATGAAGTCCCATGTTGTCCTCTGACCTCCAAACACACATGTGCACATATGCAATTGTATTAACACAAATGCACACACACATCAAAAAAAAAAAAAAGAACCTGAGGTGTGAGTAGACTACTCACATTCATAAGTACTACCCTAACTGCCACCAAAATGGTAACCACCATTACCAGAATGAGTAAAACTCGAGGCAACAAGAACTATGCAGGAAAATTATCATACTGGTAGGATAACATTCATCAATAAGATATTAACCAGCTAATATTGTTAATAATACAGTTAATAATATGTGCGCACATATTGTGGGGATCCAGCTCTATCACTCTGCCTTACTCCTTTAAGACAAGGAGGGTCTCTCACTCCTGTCTCAAACACCAAGATTTTTATTTAATGTGGATGCTGTGATCTCAAGGCTTTGCATGCATGAGACCTCACTGCTCTTCTGCTCCTACCTACTAAGCCAAATCTTCAGCCTCAAATTCTTTAGGACTAAAATTGTCATCATAGAAGCTTCACCCAGTGACTGATGGAAGCAGATACAGAGATCCATAGCTAAGCACTGGACCAAGCTTCCAAAGTCCAGTTCAAGAGACGGAGGAGCAATATGAGCAGAGGGGTCAAGACCTATGATTGGGATACCCACAGAAACTGAGCTAGTGGGAGCTCATGGACTCTGGGCTGACAGCTAGGGAATCTGTAAAGGTCCGAACTAGGCCCTCTGAATGTGGGTGACAGCAGAGCGGTTTGGTGTGGGACCACTGGCAATGGGATCGGGATTTATCCCCAGTGCATGGGCTGCTTTTTTTTTTTGTGGAGTCCATTCCCTGTGGAGGGACACCTTGCTCAGCCTAGATACAGGGCTGGGGGAGGGCCTTGGTCCTGCCTCAACTTGATGTGACAGATTTTGTTGACCCCCCCCCCAAGGGATGCTTTATTCTCTCTTCAGGAGTGGATGGAAGGTGGACTGGGGGAAGGTGAGAGGAGTGGGAGAGAGGGGAGGGAAAGAGGGGACTCAGGGAGAACAGGGATTGTTATGTAAAATAAAAAAGATTGTCCTAAAAATTAAAAAAATAAAAAATCGCCATTAATCACAATAGTTTGAAAAAAGAGTAAAGTGTGCTGTAAAAACTATCAGTACAGCCAGGGCTGGTGATGCAGACTTATGATTTCAGTTTGTTGAGTCTAGGGCAGAAAGACAGCCTGCTTGGGTTATAGAGTGAGTTGAAGACAAATCTAAACAACTAAGTCAGACCCTACCTCAAAATAAAAAATAAGAGCTAAAGTTATATCTCAAAGTATAGTTGTTGCAGAGCATGGGCAAGGTTCAATTTCAATCTCTAGCAAAACATGTACATGTGAGTGCGCGCGCGCGCGCGCGCGCACGCGCACACACACACACACACACACACACACACAGAGACAGAGAAAAGAAAGAGAGAAAGAAAGGATGAGAAAGAAAGAAAGAAAGAAAGAGGGAAAGAAAGAGGGAAAGAAAGAAGGAAAGCCAGATTTGGTGGTATACACTCTTAAGCCCAGTACTCAGGAGGCTAGGGGAAGAACAGAAGTTCCACACCAGCATGTGCTGTAGGCCATCTCAAAAATAAAATAAAATAAAATAAAATAAAATAAAATAAAATAAAATAAAATAAAATAAAATAATCCCTGCCTTGCATAAGTCCTGTGGTAATACTCAGACCCAGCAATTTACATACTGTCTAGGGCTGTTTTCACTATACAATGATAAAAGTCACTAGTTTTCTCCAGAATTTGGAGAGAATACTCAGCAATTAAAAGTATTTATTGCCCTTGCAGAGGACATGTCTTCAGCATCCACATGGTCCATAATCATCTCTAACTCTGGTTTCAGGGCATCTAACACCTGGCCTCCTTGAGCACCAGGTGCACACACACACTGTGCATATCCATGCATGTCGGCAAAGCACTCATACACACGTAATAAAAATTAATAAATAAGAAAAGATAAGATAAGCAACAAAAAGTGGGGCATAACGGTACACAAGCTTGTGATCTCAGAGACCGCAGAACTATGAATTCCAGGCAAGCCTGGACTGTAAGGTAAAACCTTGTCTCCAAAATCTCGAGAAAAAGCAAGCAAGATGACTCAGTGGGTAAAGGTGCTTTCCATCCTGCACCCATGGTGGAAGGAGAGAACTGACACCCTAAAGGTGTCCTATGACCTAAACACATTCACAGTGACATTGAGGTACTCCTGTGTTCTCTGCTCTGCCTCCCCCATACTCACAAATGAATAAATAAATACGTGTAAAAAATTAAAACTACAAAAACAAAACTTGGTATGTCACAGGGTCTGTAGTCCCAGCACTTGGAAGCTAGAGTCAGGAGCTAAGAAGTTCAAGGCCAGCCTGAGGTATAAGAATTTGCCTCACAAGAATAATTTTTTAAAAAAATCAATAGAAAATAGGAAAAGGACATTTGCAAGGTTGCGGTGTGAGCTTCCACTTTTCAAGTAGAGTGTAAACAAAGAACGGGCAAGACAGAAGCTTTTCGGGTGCCTGAAGTTTTCTAGATCTTAATTGACTCGAGTGTAACCAAATAACCATGCAGAAGTGTATGACTGATGGGGTTGTATAAACCCTTCTCATGTGTGAAGCTAAAAGTTACTAAAAAGAGTCAAAGGCACAGAACATGAGCAAGTTTACAGAAAAGTGACAGGACACCACAAAAATAAACTGCAGCATAAAACACACACAAACAATACCTATTTAACAAAGAAATCCATTAAATGAATAATAAAAAGACAAGCTTGGTGTGTGGCTGAGCTGTAATGCCCTTCCTCTGGGGCACACTGGAAACCTCAGGCTCAGTTCCTTACTCTAGAAAGAAAATAGGACAAAGCCAAAAGACACTGTTTTAGAATAGAAAGATATGGGGAAATGGAAACTCATATATGTTTGTTAAATTAAAATTAGTACAGATTTTCAGAAAACAATTTATCAATACTCAAAGAATTAAAAAAAAAAAGCCCTACTGCTTGTACTGGCTTTGGGGGAACCTATTCTCTTTAGATGGATACCTTGCTCAGTCTAGATATAGTAGGGAGGGCCTTGGACCTTCCCCAAAGCAATGTGCTTTACCCACTCTGAGGAATGGATGGGGCAAGGTGGGGTGAAGGGGTGGATGGGGGTGGGGTGGGAGGGTATGTGGAGGGAATGGGAGGAGGGGAGGGAGTAGGAACTGGGATTGGTATGCATAGTAAAAAAAGATAGTGTTTTCTTTAAAATTTAAAAAACCCTCAGATATTCTTTAACTCTGGGAATCCATCCTTTCAACAATTCTAAACACAAAGAAAACTTACACATCTTACTTGTATTTGGCACTTTTTTTTTTACAATACTGAGAAAGTTTAAAATAATAAATTACTCAATTACCTGGGTACAATTATAGAAGTTATCATATTTCTATAGTATGTCATATTATATTTATAGAAATACCCCCAGAGGTGCCTGAAATGCATTATGTGGAAATATCACATAATTAATTTTATGTTTTCAAAAATGTACACCAAATTCTTAAGCTTGCAGTTTTGATAGGAATGCTGAAAGCACACACAGGGCAAAGATGCATTTCACTGCATTCCAAAGTTTATGAATTCGAATTTCAAACACACAGAGAACCTGAGGTCCTGATTTTACTCACTTCCTAGATTTTACTACCATGGTTTTAATAGAGTTGGACCTCTCAATTTAACACAATATCTTTTAAAATACACAGTTTAAATTTTTTAACACTTTGATATCTACTGGATATGACTATCTTAAGAACTGAAATCAAATATACTTTCACATATTATTTATAGACATAATATATAATTATTAGCCCTCTTTAAATTCTGAATCAATTATCCTCTTATAAATTAAATTGTAAAATTATAAATGAACATTTATACCACAGCAATCACTGACTACAAATTTCTATTAACATTTTCTTTTCTCAAGTAGATCTAACTATAAATGCATATTTCTGAGGCAGTTATCTTCTAATGTTCAAATTTGTTACTATTGCTTGCCATAGTAAGATGCCCCATGACAAAAAGGGAGTGGGGCTGAGCAAAGTGGCTCACTGGTACCATGCTTGCTTAGCGTGCAGGAAATCCTGGTTGGATCCTCAGGTATAATCAAGTACTCCTGGTAATCCCAGAATTTGAGAGACAGAGGTAGGAGGAACAGATTTGGCTTAGCCTGGATATATTAGACTCTGCCTCCACAAACAAAAAATATCTAAAACCAGTAAATAGAGAAGATTATAGACTTGTAATTTCTTTTGCCTCTACCCATTTCCTTATATGTTTAGCCTGTCGTGTCATCATCTGCCTTAACTTTAGGTGCTAATACACAAAGATTTTAAAAGGGCATTTATTGAAGACAAACTGCCATTTTCAGGGTAACTTCCTATTTCTGATACAGGAAATATGAACTTCCTATATCAAGAAAAAGAATCATTTGAAGCCTTTCTAAAATCATCACACCTTCTAAGTAATATTTGTATGACTTTTACACTCAATGACATAAACATGGTGTCCTACTTAATGTAAATTATCACATCACAGAACATCTTTGAACAAATGTTCAATGTTAAAATATACAATGCTGCATGCATGGCTTTTACGTAAAATCCAAGTCAATATACTCTTCAACTTATATATTGTTCGCAGCTGAAATGGGACTGCAACTAAGATTAATTAAAACCAAATATAAATATTGAACACAGAAGGAGCACTGAGAACCACGTCTTCAATCTTTCTGCCAAACTACATTTAAACCACACTCAGGTATTCCAAGAACAGCACTCTGGAAGCAAACTAAGAACCAAGCACTCAGCATGAAGTTGAGACTGTTTATCCCTCTTTGCTTAGAACGAACAAGGCAAAACATTTTCTTTTCCTGTTAGCCCGAGCTTCCAAACACTTTAACTGTTTTTGTTGTTGCTCTTTATTTTTGAGACATGGTGCCTCTCTAGGTCTGAGTTCACCCTGGAATTTGCTCTCAATTCTCTTGCCTCAGCCTCCCCAACTGGGGAGTCTTCTGGGGGTGAACCACCATGCCAGGCTCCGAACATTTTTAAAAACCTGCCCCATTTCCTCTGACTACTTACTATGAAAGTTGAATTCTTCAGGATGCTTGTTGGTCTTCCAGATATCTCCGTAGGGATCCTCGTTGTTCCATAGAGCCAGGTAGTGGCTCTTGCCGCCTCTCAGGGGCCTCTCTGGCTTTTCCTCCTGCACTCTATTTCTAAATGGAGTTTCTACACAAACGACATCTGGGGTCTCCCCACAGTGGACCTTATCTATGCATAGGATTCCCTGGCCCAATCTTTTCTCGTTGTAAAGACACGAAACTCTGAAAATTCTCACTTCTATGCCAACTTTTAGAATATTCTGATAAACGAGAAAGTTTAAGCTGGGGTCTAAGTAACACTTCTCCTGGTACACCCCGTCCGAGATCGTCACATCATAGCAGTAAAGGGGAAGCTTGGGCACCATGTCCCGTGGCTCATCCTCTAAAAGGTATCTTTGGACGGCCAGTACAGTGACAGGCACCACATCGCTAAGGGTGACACACTGTCTAGGGGATCCGGTTATTTGCTCAATAACCTTTTGGATCCAAGACTTGTACCTTTGGCTACCGGCCCTTCGAATCACTCCTCCTGGAACCCCAGGCTGATTTCTTTCGGGGTGCGGCCAGTAGAGACCAGCGTGGGAGGGTCCAGCCTCCGGCTGACCCGACTCACCAGACATTACGAGATAACTGCGAACTCTTCCCTCTCTGAAAAGCTTATTTTCCCCGTCCAAAGCCAGAGAAAAGCCGCGCGCTCCTAACCGAAGCGCCAAGCCGTCTGAGTGGATTGGTCCGGTCCCGCCCAGGGGCGAGATTCAGACGATTCCACGCCTGCGCAGTAGCTTTCCCGCCTATGCGTGGAGCCCCTAGTTTGAGACTTTGAGACAAAGTTTCTAAAGAGAGCACGAGAGTACGTGGTCTAGCTTGGTTCGTTGGACTCCCCCAGCCCACAGAGTTCCATCTTGGGGAGGGGAGGCAGGAGACTGAGAGGAGAGAAGCGCGGTTGTCGACGTTTCTAAAGTACAGCGGCGCGGCGGCGAGGAGCGAGACTGAGGAGAGAAGCGCGGTTGTCGACGTTTCTAAAGTACAGCGGCGCGACGGCGAGGAGGAGCGAGACTGAGGAGAGAAGCGCGGTTGTCGACGTTTCTAAAGTACAGCGGCACTGCGGCGAGGAGGAGCGAGGAGCGCTGCTGGTTCCCCTGAGAGAAGAGGTAGTGCAGGTGGGGGGTTGGGAGCGTGGAGGTGTGTGTGGGGGGGTTGGAGAGGTGGAGGGGTGGGGCGTTGGGGGATGGAGGGTGAGCAGAGTGGAGGAGTGGGGGATGGGGGGTGGGGAGATAGAGGGGGGGTGTAGGAAGTGGCAAAAGTGAGGCTCTAGTAGTCCTAAAACAGGGCTTACTTGGGCCCGCAAAAGACCGTAATTTATCATGTTCATGTGTATTTACGAAGTTAGTGCCTTGTGGTTAAGAAATAGCTTCTTAAATTTAAACACGTTAAATTAGTAAATATACCGAACATGTTAATTTTGCTCTCCATAGTATGATCATAATCATATGATATATGCACAGCCTTCAGGGAAGTCCCTGGCAAAAAAGACTTAAGTAAAAAATTAGCTGTTATTGTTATTAGTACTATCATAATTATCTGGAGTAGCTCCCTGAATGCAGGGTGGGTGAATTAGTAAGTGCAAATGAAAATTTAAGAATGTAGAATTTTAAAAAAAAAGGAAAAAAAAAAGAATGTAGAATTGAAGCCGGCGGTGGCTCACGCCTTTAATCCCAGCACTGGGGAGGCAGAGGCAGGCGGATCTCTGTGAGTTCGAGGCCAGCCTGGTCTACAAGAGCTAGTTCCAGGACAGGCTC